>NC_049181.1:19651269-19951275 GCF_009769625.2 Cygnus olor | reverse complement strand
GTATCTTGAAAAATAAAATCTACAAAACAAACCACTCCAACACCTCAACATTAAAGATCTGTCAGAAGGAAAAATAAATCACATCAGAAGCCAAAAGTGGAGCTGTACTCAGTGCTGCTCGCTAGCAACATACAGCTGGCCCCAGGGTGGGAAGTGCAAGCGCATTCTTAATGGCAAGGCTGAAAACTTCTCATTCCACAATCATGTAATTCTTACCACCAGCCAGTTACTCTAACTGTGACACTATACCAAAAATGACATGCAAAAAGATGTTAAATTCTGATACAAATAACAAAATACAAAATAATTTCATGTGGATGCTGATAGGAGTTTCTTCATGGCTGTACAGCAGGCAGGAATTCACAGGTACCAAATTAAAACAGCAAACTAACTGCTATGAACCACCATTCAGTCATCACTGGGAAAACAATGTCTTGCAATATGTCCAGTGACTGAAGCAGTTATAGGTCATAATCCAGTATATAACTAACAATCATGCCTGTGATAGCCTGGAACCTACACAATTAAATACTCTTAGTTCAACAGTATGGACCTGCCTTTCTTCACAGGCTATTTTGAAGAACTTCTGGTGACACGTTTCTGAAATCAGTTCACTTTTTCTCTTTCCAAACTGATCTCCTACACAGCAGAATACAACATACCCACCGGGCTTAGCTAATAGGGACTAGCCACTCAAGCACAACATGCAGTTGCTCACAGCTCCTTCACATGCTTTTTTTCTCCACCCACAAACCATTTAGACAATAGTCTGCTGGCAGAGATTGGACCACGTGATACGAGACCATGTTGTGGTTTAACCTGGCCGGCAGCTGAACACCACACAGCTGTTCGCTCACCGTCCCCCCTCCCTCTCTGGGATGGGGGAGAGAAATGGGAAAGTGAAGCCTGTGAGTTGACATAAAGACAGTTTATTAAGACAGGAAAATAATAACAACAACAACAACAATAATAATAATGATAATAGTATTAATAATAATAATGTGTACAAAACAAGTGATGCACAATGCAATTGCTCACCACCCGTTGACCGATGCCCAACCCATCCCCGAGCAGCCGGCGCCCCCCTCCACCCCGGCTAGCCACCCCTATATATTGTTCAGCATGACGTCAGATGGTATGGAATATCCCTTTGGCCACTTTGGGTCAGCTGTCCTGGGTCTGTCCCCTCCCAGCTCCTGCTGCACCCCTGGCCTGCCCGCTGGCAGGACAGAGCGAGAAGCTGAAAAGTCCTTGGCTTGGTGTAAGCACTGCTCTGCAACAATTAAAACATCAGCATGTTATCAGCGCTCTTCTCATCCTAATCCAAAACATAGCACCCTAGCAGCTACTAGGAGGAAAATTAACTCTGTCCTAACTGAAACTAGGACAGACCAGAACTTCAGGCTCAGCAGATTAGACAAATACTAAAAATTATCAAATCTTTACCCATCATAACAGCTCTCCCATCTCCATTTCTTTTCTTCCTTTCCTCCCCCCAATCAAATTCCAGACCAAGCAAAGCTGTTTTTATTTGAAACTCTGTTTAGTTATTTTTCTCGCAGTGATCTACTCCAAGCCTAAAAATCCAGGGGAATAGCATTTCTGTCTACAACATGCTAATGCTTAACAGTGTACCCACACAAGCTTGAAATAGTAATTACTGGATAGAACCCTATTAAATTTTATGAAAATTGCAAATTCTTAAGGGAAATATATAGATCTCTCAAAACATGTTAGAGAAGCCAATATTTCAAAGGTCAAAAAACATCCTGATGGCAGCCACAAAGCTGTTCCAGCATCACAATACACTGGCGCTGGTACCCTGTGTGATTTGTCAGGCAGAAATAAGAGATTTTGATAGGAGGTACAGGAGACGTAAGAGACAGAGAAACACTCGAGCTACAGAAGGATACAGGAAAGGCTCCACTAGAAAGCTCATAATTCTTCATAATTCTTTTAATTATGAAGAACTTGTATTAGACTTTTAAGATAAGAGCTTTTAAGCTAGGATCAAAATCATTTAAAAGTGCTATAAAAAGACACAAGGGATTCATGTCCAAGTTTCCGAACAGGAGGATTATGCACATGCCAGTAAAAGGACTTAATATAGGGATATCACTTTGATGGATGTAAGGTTGTTTCATATTTTGTAACAGACACTGCTGTACTAGGTAACAAATATTAAACTGTTTTCTGTATGCCATTCACTGCATTTGCCTGGAGTTTTCCTTATTTACTGCATTGGTTATATTTTAACAGCTTATAGAAAGGTAGAACAGCAGAAAATACAACCTCAGATTTTCGATGGCTTCCTCATCGCTTCCAAATACATTTAAGCACTGGATTTCAATCCCTAAAGTGTTAAATAGTTTGTACTCCTTGGACCTCTGTGACCACCAGTTCCCTCATGTTTGCAGAACTGCTTTCACATAATGACATAATGCTTAAAGCAGAGATTGCCTAAAGCAGAGTATTTTGGGGAAAGGGCTTTTGACTTTGTAATTTACTTTGCTTTCTCCAAAGGTTTGCCAGAGCTTGTTTCTGCTTTTCTTCCAAAATGCAGCTCTGAAGGTAAGCATGAAAATAAGCAAACATAGTGCTAGTTTGGTAGGGATACTAGAAATGTTTGTTTCTATATAGGCCCAATTTATTTATTATGCAGGTCTTTACTGTATGCTGAACTTTGTAAAAAGGATGCATTTTAAAGTAATCAAGTACTTGATTTTTCTATAAATGTTTTAGCTGCAAAAAATGAAGTCTAAAATACATTTTAAATATTTTATAATTGACATATAGGATTAGCAAGTGTGAAACCCTGATATTTCAAACTTCATTTATGTGCAATAGAATAGCAAGGATTGCAGCTGCCGAGCTATTTAGGTACCGAGAAACTGAGGTCCTGGCCTCCAGGCAGGAAACTAAATGAGCCCCTGGACGCTTCACAATTCACTAAAACAGAGTTCCTCTAAGGACTTATTCTTACGAAGCCAACGCTCTGCTGATCATTCCCTTTCACCAATTAAATCAATAGAACCACTTAGAAATACACACAAAAAAAGATTTCTGTGAGAGGTAAATGGAATTTATATTTCACAGCATGAGCAGTAAATCTGAGGAAACAATAAAGACAGCACGACTGCTAGGAGCAGACTATTCTTTCACAGCCACGGTGTACACAGTTCAGGAACCTGCAGGATAATGTATTATTTTCTATAGTTTAACAGAAAGGCAAAGGCAATGAAACAGGCACTTATAGCCTTCGCTTTCTGGTACCGCCTTTTTGTGGAGAAAACACTCACTGCACTGTGCAATACAGCGTGCATCCCTCTCATCGTTAGATTCCAGGTTTCAGATGCTTTTATTTCAGCTGTTGAAACAAAGATTAAAGGGTAGGATATCAACACATCTTAATTTGATAGACTGGGGGGAGGGGGGGGGGTGGAATAAGTTTTGGTTTAGCTTTTGCAACAGTATTTACAGCTAAGATTTACATGAAAGAGGACACCAAACACTGAAATAAATAGAACCATTTTAGTTAAAAGGAAGTTTAAATTTCAAACTTTCCAAACCACTGTGAGAGCCAGAAAAAATGAATTACAAATGAATATATTCATTTTGAGTACTATCTTTTGCATATGAAGTATCTAGAAAGATTAAACACAATAAATTTGAGGAAAATATAAACCTTTTCTGACATTTATCTCAACATAAAAAGGCATTAGTATGGTGGCAGACAAAACATTTTTTCCTTTGACAAAAAATTCCATTAAATAGATTTTTTTTATATACATGGTCTAATTCCTTTAGCATGGCAATATGATGTCCTATATGCTTTGGCAAGCTATTATATTATTTATTATTGCATTTGCAAAGGCTATTTTTGAAAAAAAAAAAAAAAAAGGTGTTTAAATTCACAGCTTCTGGTAAATAGAAAATAAACTCAATATGGAAATTCAGCAAGTCTGTGAATTACGCACAGAGCCTTTCGAAGCATTGCTCAGTAATTGTAAAAACTGTAGAACTGACCATAAATAAGTAAACTCTGTAGTTCTCCTACTCCCTTGCCTGCAGTGCACAAATAACAACCTCCCTCTTATCTGCTCAGAGTAGGAATCAAAGCCTACTGTAGGAGCACCATGCACTGAATCATGGTTCTAAGGGCTTCCTTATTGCAGACATTTATCAATACCTGTTTGGTGATTAAATAATTTAGCTGTAGCATACTAACAAAATCTATGAATAAAAGAAGTGAGATGAAGAAGCCGATATTCACATTTTCTGATGCTTTCTTCCAGAATTTTGCACAGAACTGAGGCAATCATGCTAGATTTACTCTCTAAAACTGGGAAGCTCATTCCACAAGTCGGTCTTGTCGAAACGCTGCAAGTTTGCCAGAACCCCTGACCTCACGGGCTTTCAATCAGGCAGTGATTAAAGAACCCATCTGTTTATTCACAACCTGTTCGAAGTCTCTGAAACATCTGAGACATGACAGTATGGGAGTCCAGGATTAGGTTCCTTACTGTACCACCTTACACATAATATCTTGCCTACCCAATCTTTTCTTTATTTCTTAAAATATTTACCCCAGGACTGATGCTCATCTGAGAAAGATTTTGTGTGAGCAAAGCGTAAGACCTGCATTAGAGGAGACCATGACAGCTTCTCTGCTATTTCACATTTTATTTTAGCTAATAAGAGAAATAGTGACTAGGTAGGGAGTGAGGACAAGCTGCTGACTTAACCAACATAATGGTCACTACCTGAAAAAACGTGCAGGCTGCACTATCTGTGGCACAGTTATGGAACACTTTGTTTAGAAACTGAGTGATAGAAGCAATTCCAACATAGAAAAAAAATTCAGAATTTACAGAACACATAGAAAGTGGTAATAAAGTGACCTCATAGATATAGGTTCTAGGTAGTATTGTTTCTAGGTTATATATATAAAGAACAATTTTCTGAGCATGGGACACTGCAGTAAAGACTGCCCAGTGATGTGTCCATATTGGAAATATGAAGGTCGTTCACATTTTCATTCAGATAAAACTCTACATTTATGAAGTATTATCTGCATCTTTTCCCCTTGTTCTTTAAAGAGATTAGATGAACATAATCCATTTTGTCTAGGACTTTTGTAGAGCTACTGCATTTATTCAGAGCAAACAAGGAGTCAGGTTTGCAAACAATCTCGGTTCTCTGAAGGCACGTTTCAAAGTTTTAAGTGCTATGTGGATATCCAGGAATGGGGTTTGCACTATGAGGAATCTGGAGGCTTAGGCTATAAGAAACATAGAAATGGTTCTTGACTTATGCGAAAGCTGGAATTCACTTTGGGCAAAAATCTTACAACTATTCCTATTATTGCTTCATTAGAAGACAATATGTAAGACAGGAGCAGGAGAGCAGGAAGATCGAACTCATCAAGCTAACCACAGAGCAAGCTGGAAGGCAGAGGAATGGAAGTCATGGACAAATCGAAGAGTTCATCAGAAAGCTCAGCACTGCTTTTAGGTCCCATGACAAAAAAGAAAAAAAAGAACTCTTATATGGGGTCATACAGGGGACACACGGTGAAAGACTGCATTAAGTGGGGATGTGAACAAATCTGTTTCCTTTAATGCATCACCTACAGTAATGGTAGAAATGTTTGCAACCTAAAGTACTCTCAGTTTCTTTCAGAACCTGCGAAGTGTAATACAGCGGAAACTAAGTGCGTCTTTGCGTAATCTTCTGTGCCGCTTCCAGTGAGAGCTTTTAAAAGGAGTATACGGAACTTTTTTTTTTTTTTAATACATGTGGGAAATAGGAAGCAAACCCTACATGAACATAGCTGAGTATGCATTGTGCCTTACTTTGAAAATCTGGAAAGGTTTTCAGCATGGTGTCTTCACAGAATGCTCACTGAGACTACCAAAGGTGGTTTCTGATACTGCCAGGACGTGTAGGACTGTCAGGGATCTAAGCTGGTTATACTCAGAGATGGGTACTAAACTGCACATCCAGTGGTTTCTAATCCACACAAACAAAATAGTTATCCATAAATCCACCCAAATGTCACGCAAGTTACCAACATTATTACGCATTCCCAAACAGACCATTTTAGTATCTTTTTCTTAGCACCTTAATAACTTTATGAATGACACAGAAAATACATTAGCATTTTCCTCTCTTCATCTGGAAAGACATAATTTAAAACCCAGTATTTTTAAAGCTGAAGATTATTTAAATTGAAAAGATTTCTTCAAATATAGCCTAAATTTTAAGCAACTTCATTACATAACAATTTACCACAAAACTCATACAGGAAGATTTTCAAGCAATTTAGCCATAAATACAAAACAATATGGATCTAAAATGATCTTAATCCATGTATGACACAGATGTGAAAAAGAGAAGAAGTGTGTATTGATTTATGGACATTTCCTTGGCCAGGGAAAAGTTGCGAATCCATCAGTCTCGACTTTCAGTTAGTTTCCTTAAAGATTAGGAATAAAAAATAAACTCAATATTTTATGCATCAGTAATCTCAATAGAGTTAAAATGGTGAAATGACAGGGATATAACAAGGGGAGAGCACATTTCGAAGAACAAAAGTATTTTCAAATGAAGATGTCTAGAGCTAATCTATGGTACTGCAAAATATGCCCCAATGGATAAAAATAGTATAGCACGTGTCACCACCTTGGCTTTCAAACATAGGGCAGTCTGGTAAAATGAGTTGATGCAGCAGCGTTCTCTGCAAAATTGGATTCAAATTCTGCACTACAACACAAAAAAAAAAAAGATTTTTTTTTCTAGTTACTATTTTTTGCTATACTTATTACAAATGACTGCATAAATAATCCTTGGTTTATGCTCACAAGAACCATAAGAATAGATTTATAGATACGCTATAAATGAACTTTAACTCGTGAAAACTGAATAGAAAACAAAAGAATGCTACTCTTACAAACAATCCCAACTAATGTAGCTCTCTATCCCATCTAAACAGCATTTTCAGAAACTCCTTTAAGAAAATAACACATCTTTAAAAATACATTGCAAAGCTCCTGCCACTGAAACATACGAATTATACTCTATTACTGTCAGCATTAGGACAAGCATGCTATTTGTTGATATGGATAGGTTTTTTTTTGAACAGCTAGGAAATGACACATTCCAAGAAATATTGTGATTTTTAAGATTCAGTAATTTTACTGTGGCCACTGCTGCTGTGGTGATCAAACGCACCACATTCTAGCCAATGAGAACTGCTTTTAATGAGGCAAAGAATACTATTTCTGTGGGGAAAAAAAAAACACAAAAAAACAAAAAAACATCTTAAAGATAAAATTCTCATTCTATTCTAAGGCTTTTTTCATGAAGCTGTGAAAATAGAAGCCTAATATATGCAAAATTCTTTTCTGAAAACTGACACAAAAGCTATCAACCTTAGTTGACAGCTCTCAACAAAGGTTACAGCTTGAATAACTGGTAAAGAAATTCACAAATATGACTTAATATACAGTCAAAAATAAGGAAGTCACTTTAAGAAAATTATAAGTTGATCACAGATTGTTCACAAAAATAATTAAGATATATATTATTTACTATTTTTCTGTGGGACATTGGATAAAATGGTATCTGTATGTACTGAATAAGCACCTACGCTGCACTCCTGCCATTATTTAATTGATAAATTGTGCACTCAGGAAATGATCACTTTTTATGTCAGAGTGCTACGAGTAAGTGAAGGCGGTGATGACAAAGGAGACAGATATTTTTCTCCCTTTGTAATTTTGGTTTGCTAATACCAGCGTTCACTAGATTTATGAAATCTGACATCATTAAAAGCTCAACATTCCCCATAAATCCCCCAATTTAGAATAGATTCAAAAATTGTTTATGGCTTTCTACTGAGAGGCTTAGATATAAATGACTCTGAAATTAATATATGAACTTTACCAGAGACTTACACTCCAAAGTCAATGAAGCAATGCCTGAAGCATTAATAGCAGATGTTCTTTCAAAACCCTACTTTATTCAACTGCTCATGGTCCCTGGTATCCTGAACCCATGCTGTTGACCCTGTTGACCCATGTTGACCCATGATCCAGTCAAAATGAAGCATGTTGCTAAAGCATAGCTCATTTCTAAGGAGCCAGTGAAGGGATGAATGGAGAATATTTCCTGTGGTTCAGTAGTTCTTCTGAGAAGATAGAGAGATGGGTTTGTACTCTCAGGCAGGGAAAAGAGAGAACATCTTTGATTCTTCGGAAGATCTCCTAAATACGAAGGTGTGTAAAATAGGGCACTGCCACCATCGGTTTTAAACAACAACAAGAAGCAAAAGTGCCTTGCTCAGCTCTTTAAATCAAAGGACAACATCTCCACCTGTAGGATTGCATGCTTCTGGTCCTAATGGGACATAGATCGCCCTATGGGGAGTGGAATTAAAAACTTGTCTGTTTTCAGCATTTCCACATAAATCAAACACTGCACAACTGCAAATACTACTTTGATGTTATCTAGGTCCTGCTCATATCAAAAGATGCCCGTACTTGTGTGCAGTGTACCAGGTAGTTAAATACACAGGTTACACAGCCAGACTCCTGCATTTTACTTGATAAAGATTGATCCTGGATCCATCCTTCCGTGAGCAGCCGAGACAAAACAGACCTATGCTATGCCATACAGTCAAGGTTTAACTAAAGATTTTTGGTGTGACTCTGAATAAAACAATCTTTAAAACTCATTTGAAGCCAGCAAAAACTGTGCATTTTAGCATCTATCAGAGTCAGGACCATAGGTCAAAGGGTGAAGAACTACTCTGGACACAATACAGCTGAAAAGGTAGAGAACAAAGTGCCAGAGACCTCCTCAGCTTAATACTTAATAGTAAATATTAAACTAAACATTTTTCAGAGAAAGGTTGATCAACAAGTTAAATAGGCCTGTAGACAAGTTACTCAAGTAACTTTGGAGTGGTAGCACCTGAAAGTTAACAAAAATATACAGTTTACAAAACATTTGATTAGGTGATCAAATGCACTTTTTCATTGCCAGCTACTCTGGGCACTAGCACAAACTGAATCTCCTTTTTATTTTTATTAGCAAAACCAACCAGAGCTATCCAATCCAGATCAATACCTCTGAATCTACACTCACAAAACTTGCATTACTGAAGCACTGGAGACTGTATGAGATTTCCATACGTACTTCTCTGGTCCACAGACTGGTTTCCATGCTTACTCAAGCATAAAACTTTTGTTTTGCATACCAGTTTTCCATGAATTTGAGCAGGTGGATAATATTGGCCGGACTGTTCTACATTCCTTCTGCTGACAACCCAATGGACTGGTGAAGTCACACCTGATGAAGAAGTTGCTTAAGAAACCTTTAAAACATTTCTCTAAGATGTGTGCTGATATTTGAGTTGGCCAGCCTGTGCACAAGGACAAACTTTGCAGGCCTTCTCTGCTAAAATTGAGCTAAAATTCCCCCTCTCAGATGGGAAATGGCCAAGGGCCCGAGATTACAGCAATGACGCTTGTTACGGCACCCGCTGGAGCGCTCCTTTTCCCTAAGCTGCGGGCTGATGAGTTATCAGCCTCAGATGGACAATGACTGGGGTGAAAAAGACTTGTTCCTAAGTCAATTATTTGAAAATAGAACCCGTAATGTGAGATTTACTGTGATACTGTTAACTTTGAAGTGAATTGAAGTGTTTGTAGCATCTGTAAAATTGACAGATTGTTTCTCATAGAGCTGCAAATACGGCTTTTATGTGCAGGAAAGCAGCAAGGTCAAACAGCTGCAAAGGGTATACTAGAAACACAGCTGATTTCTGGGGGAATAATGCATGCAGTGGAACTTACTATTTGTTTCTTTGAAAAGAGCAGATGTGAAAATATCGACAAATGTCATCCATTCTTTTTTTTTGGAGAGCTTTATGTACCTAATATCAACAGAATGGCTAGAAAAAAAAAAAAATAGGTTTTGGGTTTATTTTCTACTTTTACCAGGTTCAACAGAGACAAATCCTTTTCAAGAGGATTTCACAACCTAAAATATATGCTCAGTTCCTCCCAAATGTAGAAATAGCATTTGGTTGTTCTGCGTACCACAGTGAGAGCTCAGCAATGACCCAAACAGGAGAGGCAACTGTTCTTCTGTTTTTCTACTCAAGCATAAGATAATTTCAAGCTGGGAGAAAGAAATGGCCATTAGAATTTAACTTTCACTCCTTTCCCTCTATGTCTTCAGTTCGTGCTTCTATCTTATACTGGGAGAGAAGGCAAATATAACTCTTTGGAGAACACATTTCTCTATTGTATCTGAAAGTACTGTAAGTTACTCAATGTACATCTCCATTGAAAAATTCACTGGAAAAAATGCATCACAAAATATAATTAATTGTTGATTTTGAAATTACAACAAATAGCATTTGATCAGCTCCTGTAAAGAACCAAGAAAAGAATGCAAGTTCATGATACACGATAATTTAATGATAGCTCTGACTGTGGCTTCTCATCACTGAAGAAATATTAACTGTTAATGTTAACTGTAAAACACAGGTAGCTTGTCAAGCCAAGAAAGCTGGCCTGACTTCAGCTAGTGCCCAATCAAACACCCCTAACTGAAATGCTAAGAAGCTGCTAAATAAATAAGAAATCAATTATTACAGATCCATTTAATTCCTGGCTTTGTTAGTGTTCCTGTGACCTTCAATGAGGCATTTAATCTCCTTCTGTATCAGACCTTAAATACTTTTCTGAGAGTGACTATGGGATACTAAAAGGCATAAATAGCAAAATAAGAGCAACATAAATTATTCATGTTTTATCAAAAGTTTGCCTCCAGTTGAGTGAGTAAATAGAGCTTTTCAGTTGGAATTACAATGGATGTTTAATATTTTCTTTACAATAAATTCGTTTTATTTGCTAACTGCTTTATGTTCCTCAAACACCAGAGTGGTCTCAACCATTCTCTTCCAGGTCATTTATGATGAAATTACAGTCCCACGTATCAAACTCAGAACTTAAATACCATTCCCTAATGCCTCCTCAATGCAAACTGCTCTCTTCAAGGTAGAGAGGTTTGTCTTTTTTTTTTTCTTTTTCTTCCCTAAATCCAGAAAGTAATCAAAATTTGAGTCTGGGAATGCGGTGCAAATGATACCATCCTGAGGAGTAGGCCTCAAAGGATGATTTTTGCAGAAACGTAAATTAGAAAGACAAGAGGGACAGCTCTCAACTAACAGTTTCTCATCCCTTCCCACACAAGAACCCAGTGAGCAGCCGCCCTTCCAGCCTTAACCACTGCCTGCAGCAGTAACCACTGCACCACATGAAGACAGGCAGAGGAAGCTCCAGAAAGCAGGCAAGCCTGCTGCTGGTTCACAATTTTGCCAATTTGACTGCTTCTCCCTCCCATTTCTCTATACCTTCACCTAAGTTTCAGCCTCAGGAAAGGGGGTCACAAGCAGAACTTTGAAAACCCTTAGAATACTGCTTTGCCTTTTTTTTTTTTCCTTCCCCTTTGCTCAACTTTAAAGACGTTAAGACAAAAAAATGTGCTAACAAGTAAAGAGCAATAAATCTCTTTTATTATGTAATTATGTATTTTTAAAAAAATTGTGTAAAACCATTTGGCAGTCAACTTGAAACCAAGTTTCACAGATTTATCCCCTTACTTAAATAACACTAAAGTGTCATTGCTCCAGTTAGTTCATAATGACAGGTCAGCCGAGCCCCCTCTCGGTGAAAATGAAGCTATGAGTTCCTACAGCAATGTGCGGGCTGTAAGCACTCAGGATTGCTTGGTGCAGAAAGCACAAATTAAAAAGCTGATTATACTCACACCCAGTAACCGAGCTGCAGTGCAATGACAGTAAAGTATTCCCCCTCATTAAAATGCATATAATTAATTTCAAAATTGTGCATGTCTAATAGGATGCCTTGCTATTTAAAGAACCTTAACTCTGCCATGATGTCTCAAAAATAAATTCATGGAACTTCTTTCCTATCTCATTTAACAACAAGATGCAAATGTAACTAATGTTTCCCTGGAAATTGAGAAAAATACCAGCACAGCGCCTAATCAACTTTGGTAATGTTATGCCATTTATCACCAACTGTAAGGGTAAAATAATTTCTGCAAAATAAATAAGTACTTCTTGTGGCTTGCACTGCACTTTAAGATAACTCTCAAACTGAGAAACATTTTTAGCTAGAGGATGAACAGATTCAGATTTCACTTTAATCTTCCCGTAGGTATTACTAGGCCTGATCCTTACACATGGTTCAGCAGAGGAAATGTATGAAAGTAGCTTCAGTGATTGAAGCGCATGTATCAAATATATATGATTAAATAACATAATCATATTTTTCTATTATATATGAGATTAAATGCTTCTGAATCTAAAACAGTTGCAGAAAGTTGAAGTAGGATATCTAGTATTAACAGTACAAGCTCTACCTTACTGCTTGATTTTAGCAAAATAAGATATCAATTGCTTCAATGAGCATCTTACATGCCTAATATATCACAGACAAAAATTCCCACTGCTAACATTTCTATTACAGACAGCCCAGATAGCCTTACTGAAATAATTTCATATCTGATAAGAAATTCCCCTGGTCCAAGTTAAAAGGAATTCTGCACAGCAATAATTATTAGTATGCAATAAATGAGGAACAAAAAAAAAACCACACAACATATAAAGTACTATTTATCTCACTGTGTATCTGACACCAACCATCAGCAGACCATTCTAATTATCACTTCATAGAATAAATTATTGATATAATTATTCATATCCATAACTTATGACATCTGTTTAAAAACAAAACAAGCGAAAAACAAAAAAGCAAACAAAACAAAAAGCATTGGAAGATATGGATGTATTTTTCAGATGTTCTATGAGGAAATTAAGCCAATTGTTTATCATAAAGAAAAGGAGCGACAAGTTAAAACAATTGGGATATGAAAGTTTTTAGGACTACTATATGCTTGAAAAAGGTGGAGAATGTAAATATTAACTCTATCATTCAAGTCCTTGGCACTGTGGGATCATGCAGTGTGTTTCTGTAGTTTGCTAGTTTTTTGTTTTATTTTACTTTTTATTGGGTTGTTTAGCACTTGTCAAGGTCCCCCCCACCCCATTCTCAAACACCCATCCCACTGATGTGTGAGTGGTCTGAGCATCATCATGATTCAGTATGTGGTAGTTCTTGATGATATGGCACACATTTAACAATGAGTTTCACTCAAAATCTGTTGTAGAACAAAGAGGCTGGGTATCCAGCTCCCCTGCATTTCCAGACAACTACTGTACAAGCAGGCAGAACCTGCTCAAGAGAGTCACTTCTGGCCAGGAATTGCTGTAGGGTTCTAGACAGGGTGGACAGTGCAGCTCTTCCTAAAAGAAGTAAGATTTTATTTCTGGACCTCAATCCTAAAAGGAGCCTCCAGCCCTCATTTTCATCCAGGAACAAACAACATCAATATATTCATCAACTAACATATATTAACATTAATAGGTTTAAAAGAATTCAGAAGTTTAGCTCCTTGTTTCTACCAGATACAAGTCTTTCTACAATTAAAGAAGATTCTGTACAAAGCATGAAACAGTTTGAAAAATACAAGCCATGGCACTCAAAGCAGCCTCAAAGAATTCTGAAGTAACCTACAAGACCTTTTTTTATGAGATCCTGAAATGAGGTGAGAGTCATTACCGAAAAGCTGGGATCACTACTTTGCTTGATTGAAAAAGAACTTTTGGATGGATATAAAACTCAAAGCCATGAATCTTTAGCATGAATTTTCAATCAAAAATAAAAAGCCATAGTGCATAATGGTATTATTTCAAATAAATAACTTTAACAGAATAATCTCTTTCTATTGAGATGCTAGTTGAACGTGTCATTTAGCACTGAAACCTTAAATACCCAAAAACAATTGCTTGAAAGTTACAGATAGATCGATGTTTTTAAAAACTCTTGTAGTTGCACACTTGAACAGGAAGCCATGAAACAGTTCACCACTTCTTAGCCACAAAGAAATGTTCCTTCCCTTGTTCTGCTACAGCTTTTGTCACTCTGATTTCACCCAAATTCATCATTCCTTGTAGTTAAGTCTTGACAATTACTGCACACCAGCTTCAAGTCTCAAAGAGTGAATGATCCCAATGTTCTCTATAGAATTTTTAACTTCAATGAAACATTGAAGTTAACATAATTTCAAAACAATCCTCTCTAAGTTGATTAATTTTATCAAACAAGTTTCAGTCTGCTTGCTACTTTCCTGACTTTTCAGCTCAACATTACTCAATAAACTACCTTGTCATATTCTTATTACTCTGATTAATTCATCAAAGACAATGACAGCCTTAAATGTGCAAATGGAATGAACTCTGGTGCCCTCATATTTCTTTGCAACCCCTATTTGCTTGGGCTACTGAACATATGTGAGGTAATAAATCTGAAAAAATTGTTTATCAGGAGGTGTTGTACAGATCAACCTGGAAGTTAAGCAAGCATATTCATCTTGAGATAGAAAATCACCACTAAGCTCTTAATAAAGGATGGCTTGCTGAAGGGATGCAAGACACGGACTCCTCATGGCCCTTGAACAGGAGACATTTATTGCCCTTTTTCACTACTACATATACTTTCCCCGTAGCCCCACGCGCTGTCCACACGCCCAAATCTGTCTTACAATTGGTTAGAGACCCTCAGACACAGGCCTTGAGCCAGCCAGCAATTGGCCACTGCCCAAAGCTCATCTTTAACACTGCAGCCAATTTACTTTATCTCGACCTTGCTCAAGTTTTTGGTTCTAGGGCTGTTTTCCTCATTATCTCTAACTCAGGGACGTGTGAAACAGCACAAAGCTCCCTGCAAATTCCTTTCCCACAGCTTGCATCCTTTGCTCCTGTATCTTAGTGAGTTTACCAATGTGAACAAATGCTCTGGGGGAAAAAAAAAAGTTCCTACTCTAAAATGATCCTCCCTTCCCACCCCTAAATCTAAAATGAAAAAGATTTTTATTAGTTTAACAGAAAATAAGGATGAAGGCTTTAGAAGTCTATTTCATTATCAATGAATAGTATGTCACTTCAACTTTATCATCATGTTAACATGATAACACTGTTACTAAAAGTATTTATCCAGCCAAAATATTTTTGTGTGTTCTTTGCACAACAGGAACACATAGCATATGACTCTGCAATGGAACAAGAGTAAGAACCAAGCTTGGGTCAACAAAATTATATACCCAGCTGGTTTTTGTTTGTTTGCTTTTGAAAACAAAAAAAAAGAGACGAAAGAGAAGGGAAAAAAAGGGGGAGAGAGAGAGGAAAAAATAGAAGTAGAAAAGAAGGAAAAAAAGAAAAGAAAAAAGAGATGGGAAAAAAAGAGAGAAAATATAGCTAAGAAGGAAGGCCTTGTATTCAGTACAAGCAGAAATATGTTGATACCTGATGGTTTGCCAGATATAACACAGACTCCAAAGCTGAAAAGCAATTTAAGTTTCCCAATTAAGTTCCCTTCTCTGTTATTTTAGGTAGATTGAACTACATCAGTTCAGGCTGCCTAGAAATCCCTATGTGTTTGCAGCAGACAACATAACGGTTCTTCCAGGAAAGAGTCTAGACTGTCACCTGCCCAGTATTGCTCATATGAACACCATAAAGACAGCATTTAGAAGAGATAATTAACACAAATTTAAACAAGTTCCAGTAGGCACACAAATGTCTTCTCAAGTAATATAGAACTACAGTAACACACGACAAGTCAAAATCACACTGCTTCTTTCTTATTATTTTCAAAGACTTGCTCAGCTGTGTCCTTTGTCCCCTGAAGGCTAAATCTTACTCAACTATTGAAAATTCAGTGTCAGGGAACTTGATTGTTCCCCTCTGTCTGTAGCTCTCTGGTTTCTGGGTTTATCCTGAGAAACACATTCTCCAAAGACTGAGTTTCTGGAGTCTAGTAGTTAGCCTACTGGAATCAGTGCTTAGGTTGCTATTGACTTCAAAGGACTTCAGATCACATCTTTGCTTAGCCTGCAACTCATCAATACAGAGATGTCAAATTTTATGAAGTCTGTGATTTAAGTTACCTAGTTTTGAAAAGCACTCTATTATTTGGCGGTCTGAGATAATGGAAATAGCTATACCAACCACAGAAAATTTCAGTTTGAATCAGATAGCTTCAAAGTGTTATCATTTAACCTGAATTCCATTTATTTATTAAACATCTACTAGTCTGCAATTAAAAAGATTCAGACTTTTCAATTTATGGCACTATTTTCCAGGCAGGCAAATAAGAAAATGAAGAAGAGGTTGCATTTATGCATGGTCTGAGACTACAAAGAGTTAAAATAATTCGAATGGTGAGAAACATCTGAGTTATACTGGCTAGAGACAACAATTCACACTGCCAAACTCAGGCTACAATCCATCAAGATAAGGAAGGAGCTCATCAATTTTGGTGTTTGTCATCACAAGCTGGTTAGGCTATACAGCTCCAATGTGTTGCATCATCTTCTGACAGGATGGAGAAAGAGTAAAAAGGCTTTATATATATATTCATAATGTGCACATAACTGAAATATATATACAGAAATTTGAAAGTAATTGTCCCTAAGCAGCTGGTGTGAAGGCAACCCAAGGAAAAAAATAGGAGAATCACTATCTAATCTATCATTTCCATTTCTATTTTCACAAATGCTATCACATGGATTTGGTTAGAATAGATGTATGTTGTCAGAGCACACAAACAAAACAGAGGGGCAGAGACATGCAGAAAAAGGCTAATGTGCCTTTCTGCATTTAATGGTATTTAGGATATATGACACTTTGAATGTCAGATATATAAATATATAAATCATAAATTTTATCTTCCTTTATAACAAGTCTGTCCAATCATAGAGATGGTTAGGAAGTTCCTAAACAAGACACTCTCCCCATGAGTTTCTATCACTGATGCAGTGCTATGAAGTAGTACTGGAACGCTGAGAGATCGTAATAAAACTACTGATTGAGGAGCTGTCTCTGCTTGCAAATATTTTTGAGTATATCTATTCAAACAACTTTAAACAGATACCATATTTTAAAAAATCAGCATAAATTCTGGTGGAAGCTTTTCTTCAAGTAAGCAATTTAAGAACACTGGAAAAAGTTTGAAGAGTTTTCACCAGTGGCAAAGAACTATGTAATTAATGCCTGACAAATCCTACACTGCAAGAACACAGTTGATGAAACCACAGAATACCCAATACTACCATATGGGGAGTGTGGAATTCCTTCTGTCTCCTTTGCTGGGTCTCTGTTGGCTTAAACAAAAATTAAAACAAAACAAAATATGAAAAACAACCAAGTCCTCATGATACAAGGTTAATTTAATTATTCATGTGCATCAAGAGTTTACCCATATTTTGGCTAAAGAGGGAAGATTTAATACTTTGAGTGAGGAGAGAGACAGGGAAAAAAAAAACTGTTTTTATTTTTCAGTTTAATAGAACTATAACATAAGAAATTAAAAATGTGTCATAAAAGTAGCTGCTCTTATCTTTGTGACAGATCATTTCAAACATACTATAGTAATATCTGTGTCCTTATTCCCTGAATTAGGATCATCACTTCCTTAGCAATTTCCTAGAGTTCTTTGGAAAGTAGAGGACTATTTTCTCATTACAATTTTATAACAACTTTTATGGATTGCTAGAAAATATTTTTAAACCTAGTATATCTGTCTCAGATTCAGCTTCAGAATTGTTAAAAAATGCTGAGCGTCCCATCACAAAGATTACACTTTAATGTAAATTGGAAATTGCCAGGCAGTAGACTCTGAAAAGAGGTCTTTTTGAGAAATGTGTGAGCACATCATTTAATATTAAATTATTTTATTTGAATTCTCTTTTAAGAGATCATCCTATAGAAGTTTCAAATTTCTGTAGACCAATACACAGTACAGGGCACAACGATATTACAAGAGGGTACAAGAGTTCGATCAGCTTCATTAGAGCCAAAATCTGACAGTACATTCACTTTTGTGGGTGGGTGGGAACACTGTGAAGAAACACTTCATAAACTTGATCCAACTCAGCTAAAAAAAAATGTACAACCTTTCCTTTTTTCCCCTGTTATTTCTTTGTCAAGCACATTTTGTTCTCAGATTTGCTCTCTAATGAAGATGAATATGAAAGCCAAATTAATCATCCACATTATATGGTATCTCAGTCTATTTCTGCAACTGGCATCTTAAGCTTGCACTAATTTGAGATATAGACTAACTTGTTTGGAATACTCTAATAACCTGTTTTTTTTTTTTTTTTCCCAGACACCTGTTTTGTTGGATCACACTGTCTGATCTGTGAATTAAATAATTCTGCCTATCAGCTTACTACAAAGATCCAGCAGAAATGTTAAATAGCAGAAGACGAGATCAAACACTGATCATTAATAATTTGTTAATTTTCATGCCATATTCGGGCTACATCCTAGTGTTTTTCTTCTTCTCATCCTTCACTTTCTGGTTATTTTTCACTTGAAGGGTTTTCAGGGCATCAGTGCACAATGCAGTTGTACCAACCCAGGCTGAATCACAGTCATATTCATTCTCTTTTCATTATTATTTTTTTTAATTATTTTTTGCTATAGAAGGATTCTCATTTGGAAGGACTGCAGACCATACTTTTTTTTTTTTTTTTTTTTCCCTGAGAATTCTTTGCATTCCCTAGGAAGGAATTCACTCATGTATTTCTCACCAATAAGATTTCTAATGAAGGCAGAATTACTGTCTCCAATGAAGTTATGATATGGCTGTAACACTTAAACAACCTATGTCCAAAGGTCATGGCAAAGCTAACAGTTTTAAAATAAGATGACATAGTGCTTTCTGGATTAGGTACCCAATTTTCCCCATTTATCTAATGGATAATCTGGAGTAGAGATGATATAAAAAAAAATGAAGGAAAAGGAAGGAAAAGTTTCCAAGAAACCACTGAGAATGTCAACATATTTTCAAACAGAAGAGTGCATAGGAAAAAAAAAAAGATTCATAGAGCTAAAAATACTGCGGCTTCTTTGAAGAAAGACACAGAAAATGAAAGAACTTGAGGTAGCTGTAAGTAACATATGTAACTGCAGTTAAAGCAATAAAAAGGATGTGTACTTAATTTTAGTCTGCATATTTGTTAGTCATCCACTCAAGCATAAAAGTGGATTTTCTGCTGTAGCAACAGTTTTAGTTTCAGTTTTTCATCATAAAACTAATTAAAAGTAGAGATGGGTTGAACTGCTAAGGAAAAAATATATATGTGGGTATATTTCAATTCTGGATTATCCATTAAGACATATAGGACCTACCAAATACGGTTTGTTTCTACCAAGTTCAGGCCTTTCAACACAAAAAGCTCCAGAGTTTGCCTGAAGCAGACTTCTGCAGAGGTAAAATCCCTGAAATTACCCAAAATATACTTGCTTTTCTTTTCATCATGACTTTCTAAAAATATATATTTCCTTTTTCTCTGAGAGTTCATGAAAGACAACATTCTAATGTAGATTTGCCAGGAGGAAGCGACTACTAAGAAAAGATCTATAAAATATTTGAGACAATTTTATTAAATGCATACAACCCCCCTTTGCAACTCTTAAAGGCTTGCTCTTAAACCCCATTGCCACATTCCTATTTAAGCACGTGTAAAATTAATGGAAACATTTCCTGATGTAGAACTGTGTGCAGCCAAAATGTTTTAAGATCTAATCCAGCAAACCTTCTATTTTTTTACTCAGGCATACAGGTGTAATTTGAAGCATTTTCAGGAAGAAGAGTAAATGGGAGAGAACTGGTGTAGTAGATAAGCCATATCAAAAGTCAAGAGAGATTTTAAAAATGAAGATAATGGATGTGTGTAAAGAACAGTTGCCAAAGACTTGATAGAACATAGACCTGGAGGCCAGAAGATGGGTTAGTGAACCATAACTGTCCATGTTGCATTTTATATTTAAAGGGCATATGGCACGTGGGTATTCTCACCCCCCGGCTCCTGCCATGGTGTGCTGCTGGGGACAGGGAACCCCAAGGTAGCCAAACCTGGGATGTGCTCCACAGACCAGCACCAGCCATGTGTGTATTCTGGGTGTTCTAACACCTCTGAGTTGCAAGTACTTGAAATGTTCATTTCAAGAATACTAAAGCCGTGTTTTACTCAAAACAGATGGAATTATTTTCAGGTTGTATAATTGGATAGCGCACACACCTGATCCTCACCTTTTAGGAAACAAATGATTTGAGTGAGCTCTCTCCTCCTGAATGTTACAGCTGTCATGGTAAGCTAGGTTTTCAAAGTCCTGCCCAATTTTTAATTAAAAGATGTGAATGAAAAGCCGACACTCAGTTGTGCCTGAGAAGATTCTTTTACAGAAGATGTTGTGTTATAGAAGTTGGGTGTTAACTTGACAATTTAAATATATTTCTGGTGTTCAAGTCATGCAGACAGTTTGTAATATTCAGACAAATATTTTGTTACCTACCATAGCATTTAAAGTTCAAGGACGTTTCTCTTGCAGCCTGCAGCCTAATAAAGTTATTTAAATTTTGAAGAAACATGCATCATAATCTAAATCTAAACATTATGAATAAATAGTTCCCTAACTAGAAGTGCTTACAAAGTAGGATTTTTTTACTTTTTTATATTTTTTTATAAACCTGTAGTTCTCTATAGGTATGTTTGCTTATATATGCAAAACTTCTTGATATGTTAATTGCTTTATTTGTCATTGTTATAGATTGTTACTATAACAATTACTATGAAGATGAATGCTTTTTGTCATAGTTTGACAAAAAAAGCTACGCAGATTAAGGCAACATAGCAATTAAAATTGTGGAATAAAACAATAATTTCTTCCACAAAGCATGTTGTTTTAGTTATACGTAGGATCAGCTACAAACTTATAAATGCACATTTTAATGAGCAATTATCATACGCCAAAGAGATTAAGAGAAGGATCATGTACTGACTATATCTGAGGAATATAAACATGCACAGAAAGAAAAAGCTGGAATTCTGAACCCCTGAAAAGGAAGCGAAACCAACTTCAAGAGACATGGTGAACTGGACATGACTGATGAGAATCAAATTGATTTCCCCAATTTCATTTACATAAAATTCTCTTTTCAGTACAGGGTATGCCCATTAATATCTACTAATGAAATGAAATCTTCTCAATTATCTATATTTATACAACTGTTACACTTGCTGCTGATCAATAATGGTCACACAGCAGTTAACATTATTAATGGCCTAGGGTAACTGTCCAAAGCTTAGCTGTAAATCTGCAGTAAGTCCAAGTAGGAAAGGATAATCGATGGAAATATAAACTGAAAGCAAAGGAAATTAAATGTTCTTTTGTTTTAACATAACACTAACTCAGAGTGGTTACATGACACTATGTGCAAAGTTTTAAGAAGGCTAGATAAACAAACAACATTTATTGTTATGCAATATTGAGACAGATCAGCCTTTAAACCTCCAGCAAGATTATGCTTCCCTTCTAGGGGTGGGATCACCCAATATGTTTAAGCCCATGAGTCTTTCACCTGGATCAGCACCACGACTTATGCTTGAAAGGAAGATGACAGAGCAGATACATTCATGGTCTGATTCAGAGCAACAAAATCCTCTGCTCTTTCTTAAAGCCTAAACATCAAAATTTTTATGGGAAATGAAATTCAGAGCTTACTCTTAATTTTTGTAGTTCAACTATGTATCCCAAAATAGATTTAGAGAAAGGTGTACAGCTTTATTTAATTTCCATATTTATCATAGTCATGACAGTGATTTCTTCAGCTATATGCCCAAGGAAGGAGTGTCATACACATCATTAAATAAACAGACACTCATGCCCAGCAATATTTTGTGTGGCAGATACAAATTGAGGGCCAGATTAGAACCTTCAGGGAAACAGTATGCCAGGTTAACACAAATGCAACTTTATTAACTCAAGCTAGGAAATAACTGTCTAACACAGCACATTCCTTCCAGCAGAATTCAGATTTACAGTCCTAGGAGGATGAAAGCTGGGGCCACGCACAGACTAGTGCCCATAGGCACTACTAACAGCTACCAGGTCCCCTCACTAAAGTAGTGCCACATGTCAACTAATAAAAGAAATATCTTTGGCGCATCTAATAATTAAATTCAAGGGACTTTCAAACAAGTGCTCTATTAGCTAAAAAGTTGTATTTTTAATTCCTCTAGCAGAGGCTGAATTGAATGTATATTTTAATTTAACCTGTGATCCAATTCTAGCAAGTAATCACTTGATACATTCTTCTAGCCATTTAGGGCTACCACTTGGTACAGAAATAGTTTTAACCTAAAGCCTTATGGATTTTTTTTCAAACCTTTTTCAGCTTCTTAACTTAAATTAAGCTAAAGGCTTGTAGACACAGAGTAGTGCAGCCTGATTGCATGTAGCATGTACAATCTATGAAACAATCCCTTGAAACAATTTCAAGAGACTTGTTCAGGTGGAGTCAGGTCATTAGAGGTCTGACTACACTGCAAAATGCTTCAGTGTGTTGCCCATCAACACTTAACTCCATACAGTGTTTGCAGTTCTCTCTGAACTTTGCTTTACTTTCACTCCCCAGCTCCACTCAAGCAACAGCAGCTAAACTGAAGGTTGACTTGAACACAAGGATTCAAGTGACCTTGATCCATCACCACACAGAGTTTGGGATGCACTTTCAGGGGCAATTAGACTGTTTCTATTTGGAGAAGAGATTTGAGTCTTGATTCAGGCATCCCTTGCACATAATTAGCAACGTATTAGAAACCTAATATTGTGACACTTTCCGGTTCCCTGCCTCCTTCCAGCTGGCGCATCATTCAAAAGAGCTCCCTTGTCCTGCAGTTGTCAAGGTCATATTACAAGTTCTTGGTCTGGCTGCCAAGCTTCCTCACTACATCTTTCTGTATTCACCCTTTCCTTAGCTTAAAGTCTTTTGTACAGACTTCTTGATGCCACTTTTTGCATTCAGGTCCTACACTTTCTTGGTTTGCATGGATCAATTTCTCCTGTAGTCTAAATATCACACCTGATTCAGGTGGTGATTCCCACTGCTCTGCTGAGTGTCAGTAAATGAGCTTACTCCTTACTCACAAACATACGTGCTTGTGTGTGTATACATACCAACTCCTTCACAGGAAAGATATAACATTTGCTGTTGGTGTCCAGCACCTTCGCTATTCTCAGCCTTACAAATACCTGACAATTAACTGCTGTGAAATTGTTTCCAAGAAAATACAAATTTGCATGGCTCCTCTGTGATTTCCCAGCTTGCACGGTGACCGCCAGCCAACTGAGGAGAGACAGAATGTCTCCAGACAACCTATGAATGCTGGAATAACAACTCTGTCAAGTGAACAAGGGATGAGAGAATCCCATTAGGTTACCAATGACTATTTATTTTCCCTAGTGGCACGAGGGAAGGGTGGGAGCTTCCTCTCATCCTTTATGACCAGCACACAGCTCAGACTGAAGTACTGTGAATTAGTTTCCAGCCTGCCTTCACATGGCAGGCACAGAGACTACTAGTCCTAATGATCAAGTACATTTTACACCTTTTAAGTACCAAGTGGTAGTCAAGGATGGGAGATTTAGATTTACATGAGATAATTCAAGCAAGATTCTTTTTCATCTATTCTTACCCTAGGGAAAGGTGGAAATTGACTTTCACACCCTTTAGCCTTTCTTCCAACTTCCTGAACATCTATTTTACTAGCTACACAAACTAGGATCTGGTACTTGTTCCGGGCCAGTATTACTTTTTTTTTGTTTTGTTTTTGCTTTTGTTTTTGGAACAATTTATTTTCAGGTACGTATTTCAGCTTTAATATTTGGTGTGATTTGTTGATGAGCTCCTAGGCTCTTTTAAAAAACATTTTTTGTTCAACTATGTAGATTATCACTGCAATTGGTAATCAAACAAATAAATTTTTTTTTTTCCAGTTTTGGGGGTGTTCAGATGCCTGTGTATATCTGCAGTGGACTTCCACTACCAGTTCAAGTGGAACTTTTTTATTAAATATGGCACTCAGTGCTAAGCTTCATGGTTTATTTCTAATGAAATACCGCAGTGAAACCACAATTTCCGAAGCATTTATCAATAGTTAGTGACGTGAAATATGAATAGGGCTTCTTGTGATGATATTTAATGAGGGTGTCACTCTTGCTGTGTGACAACTGCTAAGTCAGCTCCCTTTCCAGTCCCAGTTCTGTAAAGCAGAAATAACTGCTTAAACAACCTCATGAAGGACTTTGAAGTGTGTGGACAACCCATGCTACAAGAAACAAATGCTAAGAGAGACAAAGTATTATTTCATGATTTAAAAAAAAAAAAAGTCATTATGCTAGTAACCATCTCTCCCAAGGAGCTTTTTTTTTTTTTTTTCCCCTCTTATTGAATGCTGAAGATGAAGACCAGGCCCTCTACATTAGAGAACGAAAAGGCCCTCTTCGACCTCACTGCAGATACCTCCCTCTATGTGAGACAGATGCAGATTAGCACTGAATGTATAAGGCTGACTTATTTCCAAATGTAAAAACAAAAAACAAACACACCAATTGATAAATAATTCTGTCTTCAAGAAAAAAAAGTTAAAAGATAGGGTGCTGTAACAAAGTATTCAAATTTTAGGAAATGAAGCAAGTTACAAAGCTTCAAAACTTCTTTGGGGGTTGGAAATTCAACCACTCTACTTTCACAGTTCTCTGTATTTAAACCAGAAAGATCAATATGCACACTGGGAAGAGCAGGAGGAATGATGTTTTCATTTAAGTCATGGCAAGTGGTGTCTCCACAGTGAAAACAGAAATAGTTCCCACACAAACTACCTAGTAACTACATGGAACTACACTCACATGCTTTTCATGGGTACTATACTGCAGCTATGTCCTTTTCTTTATGGAATGAGATGAATGGTTTATTGAGCTTTGTCTCCTCTTCCCTTCCTATTGCTCCTCCTCTCTTCCACAAACACTTGCACATTCCTCCATACCTTCTGGACAGTCTAGTCCAAGCTAGGTTTTAATCTACAGGACTACTCCCATAGCCCTCAAATCATCTTGAATGACCCTGCAAAACTCCAGCTGTACATCACATCAAACCACGCAAAACCCCAAGTCATCTCTACAAAACTTCTGATGAGCTCAAGAAGATCCAATAAACTGAGTCTTTGGGATTCCAATATAACAACTCCTTTTACTGAAAATATTTTGGAAATTAAATTCAAGCTGGCAAGCTTTGTGAAACCCAAACAGCTAAAATGGGCCAATCTACTATTTAGATGAAAGTGAAATATATGCACTTTTGTTGTTACTGTTCCAGCAGAGATTAAGCAATTTTCTATTGAACTGTTTATTGTTCAGTATTATGATTTACAATATGAGCTGTACCAACATTCTGAAAGAAGCACCAGAAGAATCTTCCTTTCTGTGCCTTTTTCAATGAAATAAAACTTTCCCATAAACACTGAAAAATATAGGAACTGAGAAAGCTCCACTGAACTCAGCATCTGCAATGCCTACTGGAGAAGACAAAACAACCTACACAGTCCTCACTCACAATGAAATTCAAATTTATTCTTTATACTGGAAACCAACCCCTCACCCCCAGTTTAAAAATATTTGCATACCATTTTGTCATTAAAATCTTTCTGTGCTACAGGACCATTACTTGTCACTAGCTGTGAAAGAAATGACCGCTGCTGAGTTGCATAGTCCATTATATTTTTACATATAAAAGAGAAATACAACTGGAAAACACAGGACTGCATTTAAATGTGTGTAGCAGGTACAACATCCCAGCAGGAAACTGGATTTGATGGTGAGTACCAGTGATAGACTATTTCCTGGGGAGGATATCACAACATAATAGAGTAGCAGTTGAAACAACACTTTCGGTAACACATTATACTGGCTTCATTTATCTGTTCAATGAATAGGAAATCTACTTAAGCCCCAGTGCCAAGATATGCTATTTCTTCTTCTTTCAAATGCATTTTTCACGTTGCCGTACTACTAATGGAAAATGTGTTACAAACAACAAAAAATGTATTTTATCTCACAGAACACTTAATTCATGCAGTGAAGATTTTAACTGAAGTTTCTATCATTTGAGATATGAAGGACTTTTTTTTTTTTCTCTCTGAAATTTCATGACCACTTTCAAATGATGTATTCAGCACAAGTTTAAAATACCTATATGCATCATGGCTGTCTGTCAGCAGCACATAAAACATATAAAAAATGCCTTTTATGTCACCAGTTCTGAAAATGGTGGCCAGTAGTGGCGGACTACTCCATGCATCACTTCATTTGTATTCTCAAATTTCAGTAGAGACCAAGAATGCGTATTTCCAAACTCGATTGGCAAGAAAATTGTTCCCAATTTACTGTGCTGTGACCGTTAATCATGGTGAAACATGACTTCATCATTTCTGTGCTTGACCCAAGCAGCACAATCTAGCTGGGAGCTGGCTGCCGACTCACAGGGTACACCTCAACACGCTCCACTCACAGCTGTCTGCTGCCAAACATAGCCAGAAGGAAGAGCACACCAGGTGTCTTTAGTGTAAGGTGGCTTCCAAGGCCTTGTTAGATACACATAACAGCATTTCTGCAAATAAAAGGAAACTAAATTATAGTTTCCCAAACTATACAATGAAACCTATCATTTTTTCGTGTTAGTACAGTCCCATGCATAAATGACAGAACTGGCTTTGACTCGGTACCACCCACAACTGTAGGAATGCCCTCTGAAGTGACATAAAACACAGGATGTGAAAAACTGTCTAATGTTATCCTGTACAAACATTAAATTGCATTAACATAACAAGAATATTGAGCAGAACAAGCAATGATTTCCTAATTTGTAATCACTGAATCATGTCAGGTCAGAGGCACATTATGTGGTGCTATATATCACCATCAAGAGTTACACAGCTTTAGTTTAATTGAAACAACAAAGGCAGATGAACAAGATTTGCATTTCTGAATTTGCTATTTTCTATATATTCAAATTCAAATTACAAAACCTCATGCAACAAACAATTTATGTGATAGAAGAGAATCAATGATAAAATCAGAATTGATGGATATTTATAGGAGATAAAACATTTTGAAATTTCCTGTGAGGGAAAGGTGTGGAAGGCAAGACCACTACTATATTTATTTCCCAGATTTACTATCTATTGAATAGACTCTCTCTTAAAAGACACACAGCTATAAAAGGCCACTCTTCTGCTATGACAGCACTCTCTACGTTATACTCATTGATGATTTCGCTGGAACAAGAAAACATTCCTGGTACTATTATAGTAAGAAAATGATGGAAAATAGCATTGTATTTTGTTGTTTACGTTCATTGTTGATATCAAGCAATATTCAGAAATCTTTGTGGCTTTCCAAGTTTACTTGTTCTTCAGATTTCCTTCTGATCAACAGGTTCAGGTGATCCAAGTAGCAGCAATCAAGCTTTTTAGTGTAAAGATTTTAGGCATGCTGCCCCAATTCACATAAAATTGTTTTATTTTCAGTGCTGCATGGCTGCATTTTTTGATAGCATAGAGTGCTATGAAATAAGTTTTTGTGATTTGTGAAGGGCACAGGCAATCAAACACAACTTTTATGTCATTACCACTGCATAAAAGTGTATGTTCACTATAACGTGCCAGAGCTATATGAAATGCCAAGTAAAAGAAAAACAATGTTTGATTGTTTACTCACTCCATTTATCCCACATTTATGTGAAATAAATAAAGGAGCTATAACAGGCCTCCAATGGCACACCACATTTAACTCTTGCTGTTGAAAAGCTGAAACATAATAGACGATTACCAGAACATTTTGGATTAGTATATGCTATTTTCTTTCCAGTACAGCCTCTATCCCCAAACACTGCAAAAACATACAGAGGAAGATATTTAAGAACATGTACTAAGCTCATATGTGTTTTTTAGTATGCGTTCTATTGCAGTCAAAAATATGTTTTCACTTAGGCAAATAACCATTGCTACATTAATGTTCTGACAAATAACATCAATTTGTTCTTTAGAGCAACAACAGTTTGTTCTTTGGCCTATTGCAATGGGAGATGGGATTGTTTAGTATCCACAGTGGTAACTATCACAACCTGCCTGGAATCCTGCAGGTTCCACTTCAGTTAAACATATACTTAATTGCACTTAAGTAATTGCACTTGATTTTAGACAGCAGAGGAAAATGCAGAATTTCTGGATAGGTTTGTCATATATTTTGATATTAGTCATACAGAAGATCTTACACAACACAACTCAATGTGATTGTTAACGTGAGCAAGGGATATAATTTTTGACACATGTATCTTGCCTCGAGACGCAAGGATTTTCTGAGAAGGATTAGTAGGTTAAGAATCTACAACACACCAGCTAATGCACTGTGACTGCCTATGTTTGAGCTCTTACCTGTAGCAAATGTGAGGGATGTTCCTCCTGGAGGAAAGGAGCAGCTACCTAATCACATTATCCCCCACACTGCTAAACAGAGGAGACTTCATAACTTAAGACCTTAGCTTATTGCAGTGTAATTCTTTTGGATGACTTTATGCTTTTATTCAGAATTTTGTCTCCTTTAAAGAAATCTTTACACACTGTAATTGCTTTCTTATTGTTAACTATAGTGCTGCTCTCTCTGGAACCTTGAGTCTCTAGATTTCTCATTCAATCCAGTTTCTTGAGTTTAGAGTACACCTTCCTTCCTTAAATGTTTAATTTTCTACTTTTTAACTTAATTCAAATTTCTCTTGGTGTATCATTAGACAGAAAGAACAGAAACGTACAATATTCTTCGCTCTGCTGTTCAGTAATTTCTACATAACTCTATCGTGTTCCAAAGATTAGATTATCTAATATTTAAAAACAGTTCCATCTTTTCTCTCCTTTCAGAGGTGTGCCATAGATCTTAATAATTTTCTTTCTTGGTTATATTTATTTTAATATATATTTATATATATCAAAGAAACCCAGACCAGAAGAGGACATAATAGCACAAGACAAGAGTTACTGTATAACATTTTTTTTTCCAGTGGTTCTGATTACTTTATACTAGGTTTACTGAAAAAAAAGCACCATCAAAATCAGCTTAAGCATGTGGACTACTACCTCACTAATGTTACCTAGGCCTTTTTTCCAAGGCAAAGCCTTGTTATGGTTTTAAGTGGGCGATCTGTTTCTCCACCATGCAACCCATGTTTAATTCACCAAAATGGGAATTTGTTGTCCACATACAGCTTATTCACCAAGTTCGTCAAAAATTTCAGTGGAACCTATCAATCTTCAACAGCACTGAAACAAAAGCTGCTTTCTGCCAAGTCTGACACCTCACCATGTTCAGATGAGAAGTAAACCTATCAGGCAATGTTGCTTCTACAATATACTTCAGGTCTCTTGACATTAACTTTTTGGCACGCTGAAAACTGTCATTCCATTTTTTGTTTTCAGTTTTAGCCATTTTCTAATTCAATACCATACTTTACCTTTCATCCAAAATCATTTAAAAGCTTTGGCAAGGGACCTCTTCAAATTGTGTCTTCACTCTCTATTATCCACTATTTGACAGATAAGATAGGCATGCCTTTTTCTTAAAAAAAGGCGTACTAGTTTCTTCCATCAAATATAGATATTTGCAAAACACATTTTTAATTAAAGCTTGCCATGTGTAATTTAATAAAAATTCCTCAATCAAGTTATTATCATAATCGACAAGAATTAAGTTTCAAAAAGATAAGCACAAAACTGAGATAATTGAGATGGACACAGCTTAAAAATATAGATGTAAAAAATCACCACAAAATATGAGGACAGTATAAATCAAGTTCCTACAGTGATTGAGGTTCACCTGAACAAAACTGTATGTGCCTTGAGAATTTGGTTCAGATGTTTGGAGATAACATAACCATGTTGCTACGGTAACAAGTGTTTTTTTTTTTTTTTTTTTTTTTTTTTTTTTTTTTTTTGCTTGGAAGAATAAACAGGCATGTAAAACCAGTACAAAATTGACAAGTAGCATCTTGATGCCCTAGGGCTTTTCTAGTTTATATATCGCACTTTGCGTAGACGCTTGATATTCATCTTTCACAGCTGATTACCTCTTTCCACATTTAAGGATTCCTTTAGAAAGCCATTGTGCAAAATGGAGAAATACCTAAGGATTCGGAAGGAAGAGCAACTTTGGTAGGGAAGGCAGTGCTACACAGTCCTACTCAGCTGCTGCATCTATGAGAGAAATGCTGAGTGTTTTTGTCTAAAGCACAACAGAGAAAATGTCAAAGCAAAGCAGCCTGTGCATAAGAGAATGCTAAGTCATTACACAAATAAAATAGGTTATTGTTAGAACTGCGAATATTACTACAACAACAAAAAAAAACCAACAACAAAAGGATAAGATTCCATCTTTAAAGTGAATTGCCCTAGAATCTTTACCCCTTTTATGTTCATTCTCTGTGAACTGTGATATTTTATTTGCATGAGTCTTCTTGAAAAGTATATTAAAATTACACTATAATGGGAAATTTCAGGGTCCAGAGAAAAGTTAGTTACCATCAGCAATCATTATCCCAACATTTTGTCAATTAAAGGAATTAGATGAGTTTCAGTATAAACACCTCACTCCACATGCTTAGGCAATACAAGTTTGGGATCAGACGACGTTATACTACAGCAGCACTTTTCACTGATGTCTCACTGTCAGGATTTATTCAGAGAAGGCAGAAACTGAAGAACTAGAGGTTTCCATTTTATTTAAGTCAGCTGCCCTTTTCCACTACAACCTTTTCCTCCCATGTTTCTTTCCTCCCATCCAAATGTCTTCCTCCTCCCAGGGAAACAAGCACTGAATAAGGATTCATAAAAATTTGAACACATTACAGATTTGAATCAGACATTTATAATGTGCTACTTAGTTATAGGTCTGAGGTTTTTATTCCCCATGAATCCACCACTTGCACTTCTGGGAAATTACTGTCTTTCCATTTACTTTCAGGCAATTCAAAGCTGCTTTTGGGGAGTGAGGTCAAAGGCAGAAATATAATTCTCAGTACTTCCAACCTGTCCACATGCATCATCACTGTGAAAAGAAGAGTTGCTTGTGGTTTAATGAATAGTGTTCAGTGCTTTCCCAAGCTAATGAGCACTGCTAGGTCATACTTTAACACATCATTTGCTGTCAGAGACGTCTAATTTGGCCACGACAGTCGTTAATAATATGGTGACAGCATGAAATGGGAGTGAAGTAGCGAGGCATGTTGGCAATTGCAGCATGTCATAGAGCAGGAGTTGTGTGAAGGGCTGAGCACGGACATGAAGAGCAGATGACTGAATTGATAAGAAGAGCTGGGAAATTAGGATGGGAATTGGAGAGAGGAATGGGGACCTCTAAGATGGGAGGATGATTACATTTAAGAAGAAGGGACAGGGGCTCTCCTACAGCTGGAGAAGGCTGGAACACTAGATAGAACCAGGAATTTTATGTCAGGAGGAAGAGAAACAGGAAGTCGATAGGAAGTGGGTGTGGAAGCCCCATCCATGTCTGCAGAAGTGAGGGGCTGCCCTTTTGTATGTGAGATGTGGTGACATCAGAGATTTCAGGACTTCACTGGGGTAAGTCCAGGGCAATGCTACTTGTCATCCAGTTTGGCAGTGGGTATCACACACAAAAATACCAGGACACTCTCACCATCCTCTCTCATTTAAGTCAAATACTCTCCTATTTTGCTTTCTAAAGCATGGCCTTGACTGAAATTCTCTCTAACCACAAAATTTTGGGGGAAAGCAGAATGACAACAAATCACTGGGAAGGTAATTGAGACTGCAGTCCGAACCAATCTGCACAACTGCAGCACACTAGTTTGTAAGCTTTCCATATTCAAGGAACAATAACATCCGGAACTAAAACCAACATTTTAAAACATTAAAATAATGCAATACAAAAATAATTTTTCTGAATACATAATATGTTTAAAAAGACAGAGTAGTTTGAAAGCGGTCCTAACACAGCTCACATTGTCTTACAGTGGAATTGTACCATACTTCTTCACCTGACAAATAAGCCTTAAATTAGACATAATTAATGCAAAACAACGTATTTATGTAATAAATATTTGCATGAATACTCAAGATTAAAGTTCAAGTTTTTGCATTCTCACTAGATATACAATAATTTTCAACAAAGCTTGACCTGTTTTATCATCAGCCACTTGACATCTGCCACATGCACATGTATGACGTGGAGCTGTACAATGCAGCATTTGAAGCTGTTGCAGTCATTCTGGCAGCTGAACAAATGCTGTACAAAACTCTGAGGTAACACAGAAGAAAACAAAAATATTTAACAATATGCAAAACAACTGGCCACCAAACGTTACTTGTGTAGAGAGCTACAGGTATTGTATCATAATCCTGACAATTACTGTTATCATTTGTCACATTCAATTATCTTGCATTCAATAACTGTTCTCAAGAAAACAGACAGCAAACAAAACATATCTACAATAGTTTAAATTAAGTAGCAAATTTTTGCATATCACAGAGCTTCAACAAGCTCTCAGAAAAACAGTGCCCAATATTGGAATCACAGTGCTAACACAGCCAAGCTTTTATCCTCAGATACTAACAAAAAGGGGCTTCTTAAAGCTCTTCAAATGCCTTTTCCCCTTGCACATCAACATTATTTCCTCCATGTCTCAGAAATAATCCTTCCACAAAACAGTTCATCTAGCTCATTGATTCCTTTGATACTATCTGCATAACTCATTTTTACTGTTTTTGAAAGAGAAAAATATTTTAAGAAAAATGAACCTAATTAATAATATTAGTAACAAAGATTTTGCTTCATATTCAGAGGTTGGAATAACCCAAGATATCCTGTTTGATCTCTAAGAGGATTTTGTTGTTTTATAAACTCTAATTAACTCCAAACCTTCACAACCAAGCAGAAACACCAATAGGAAGAACTTGTCCCTGCATGACATACACCAGCTTACTTGGAAGCTGGGAATTAACCACAGTCTTGGGAAGCTAATGGAAGCAGTCGTTAGCAAAAACAAAACACAGTTCTGTACGTTTGCTCTCCAGTTTCTTCCCTTTTTTGCTGTTACATGGAACACTTACACTGCAAGTGCCCTTGCTACTAACTTCCCATCTGAAACCTTAATTATCATTAGCAACCATTTATGATATCAAAATATTATATTATATTTAAAGCTAGTACAGTGTTGCAGAAATAAATGTAAGCTTATGAAATACGGTTACTTTTTAATACAACAATTTCCACAGCTTTTCAACAGCCGCTGAAAATAAAGAATGCCCTAATTAGAACATTGTAGATTCTTTTTAATAACCTTTGGAAGAATCAAAATAAAATCTTTTTCTTAGGCTGATACTGTGTGGTATGTTGCATATCATACTTAAGGTGCTGGTCATTAGAGAAATATTTTTCATACATTATGTCTACTCTCCAGTTAAATAATGTCATAAGTTGATTTGGAGTGCAATAACTGAATTGAACACAAAGAACCGTTTCTAAGTAATTACTACTTTTTTCCTCTAGTTGAGTGTAAACTATACAGGCACTTGCACGTTAGAAACTATACCCGAGTTTCTACAGATCGTGCTCACTGATCCTTGCCTTGTGGAGCCCTGCTCCTTCTAGTAGCAGGAAGCATCGGGGCAGCCACATCTGACCTGGTACCGACAGATCCTTGTGAAAGGTCAGGCTCCTGCAGTTTATTAAAAAATGGAGCAACTGACAGCATTAGGAAGCAGAAAAACCAGGATGAGCTGAACTTGTTGATTTGCTTACATTTTATCTAAAAAAAAATCTTGTGTCACAAAGACATGTTTGTATCTTGGAGACCTACACGGAATGAAAAAGCAGACCTCCTGAGTAGGTGAGCAGCTCACTAGTGTGGCAAGCTATCAGCAGAGTGCAGGATCAGCCAGGCTCTAATCATTCTTAGCACCTTGTGCCTGGGCTTTGGATAAAGATACCACTGCAAATAAATGAGTCTTCTCCTACAAAATGAAGCAGACTGCCTTGGAACAGTCCCAATTTTCCAGAATGTCTTAGCTTCCATTATATGCATCTGATCACAGAAATTTAAAAACAGTGAAATGCCATTTCCTTCAGTCTTAAGGTTTAGGAAAAAAAAAATCTAAATGTCCCATCTATCAAAATAGTAGGAGGATTCTATATTTCAAATAACCTTGATACAGATGGAAAGCAGCAAAACAGCTATATCTCAGGTTTGAGAAGAAGCATCACATTACCATCACAGAGCTGACAAGAAGTGACAAACGTTTGCTTCATCCTATAAGCTTGTTTAACAACCAGAAGGGGACAAAATGTAATGTGTCTATCACAGGCATGCTGTTCGAGATTCATGTGGTAACTCACAATCTCAAATACAGAATTTTAAAATGAAAAAAATGTGTGTCCATTTCTATTAAACTACTGCAAGATGCAAACTCATTGTGATAGCCCTGTCATCCAGCCTTATCCCCAGCTCCCAAAACTTGCACAAAGGATGTTGCAATCAACTTCAGGATGACACAGAATCTCCCAGGCCCTGACAACCATAATCCTTTGGTAAGATAGGCTTCTTTATCTGCAATGCTATCATCTGTTGACAGAATTGATGTGATGCCACATCAAGGACGGCATATAATGTGAGCCAGATATAGATTTTTAAAAAGTTTTCTGCGCGTGAAATAATCTGGTTTAGATATTTCTGACTAGTGCTGTAATTATTTGAAGCACTTATGACAAAACGGCATAATTTTTCAATATAGCAACCATAATTGCAAGGTGGCTAGTCAAAATAATTGTGATTAAACCACTTTCTAGAATCCATTTAGATGATGATAATGAGAATAACACAGTCCAGCTACTGACATTTAGAACTCCTGGAAACATTTCAAATGCCTCAGGAATTATGTAGATAGAGAAATGTTTTCTGTTTTGATTTTGATGTTACAAAAGTGTTTAGTACTGCTTTTTCCTCTAGACCTGTCAGTGAGAGACTCCAGCTTTGCACAAGATGTCCCATCTGTCTAATATTACCGTTCTGCCCTGTATATTCTGGAAGATACACACCATTCCTGCTGTCATTTTATAGCAACCCGGTCCCTGCACAGTGTCTTGGATGTTTGCAAGATAGTATTATCTAATGTGCTTTACAATATTTTTCTTTTAGGATTTCTCACATCTCACCACATTTAACCATTTATTCATATATGCATCGCTGTTAAGGACAAAGAGGCCCCCTTTATGGTCACCCACTTCAGCCTCCTGCATAATGCAGAACCAATAATTCAGGCTGCTGGATTAAAAATAGTATTATAACTACAGTTTATCTTTTAAAAAGACATCTAGCTTTGATTTAATGACTTAATGCATCAGCAACTCCAGCACGTTTCCATAAAAAGATCTTTCTTCTTCTTTACCAAGGGGCGTGGTTGACTTCCTAGGATCAATTTATTATTATTATTTTTTATCATGCCTTTATCTGCTAGTTTAGAGATTCACTTATGTCAAGATCTTCTCTCATGCATACATATCTCTCTGTATTTTTGTTTACAAGAAGGTATCCTTTCTCTTCAAAAAACTAGAGGCAGACTTAGCTTCTTATTTTAAGATAGATCATTCTTTTATTTTTTTGAATCCTTTCAAATTTCAACTTTGTTTTGAAAATATGGCCTCTTTATGATTTATTTCATGTTGTACACACATAGTAAGTGCAAAGATATTAGGTCAAAGTAGGTGCTTTAAAGATGACCACTAAAACTACCTCTCATAGCTATCCTCTCACACAGGGATAAGCCACTTCAGTTATCTAGAATTATATTTTTCCAAGAGTACATTGTCACCCTTCCCCTCACACCAACTTCCCTCTCTGAAGTACGTCAAAGCTTTTTATGCCTTGAAGCATGATCTTTCATTTCAATACAGAAAAAAAGCTGTGTTCTATGTGCCCAACTTGCAAAGTGATCTAAACTTTTCTATTGAGTTATGCCTTTATGACATTATTTTCTCATTCCCTCTTTGAGAAGGGCTTTATCCTCTGACCCAGCAGTCAAAACACGTACAAAATTAAAATAGTTCTTTCACTTCCTCCCTCTTCAACGACTAAGCAAAACTAATGTTTCCACAACGCTATAATTAGTTCTCTATTTTCAAATCAATCTTGAGCCCATATTTCTTTTCTACAGCTTTTAAATAGATATTAGTAAAGTTCTAATACCTGGGGTGATATACCTGTCTGCTTCTGAGGAGCAGTAAAGATTATGGCTGGAAATCCTTGTGTTAGGTCTGTATGCAACCAGTATATCAATGAAAAACAAAATATACATATGCATAGGGATCTGACTCACAAATTCATCTTCGGCATGGACTGTTTATATTGGACACACTGATCCAAGTGCAACGTTGTTTTATGGAGCTTCAGCATGTTCAGATTATCTATCCAACGTACTTACTGAACTCTCATGCTCCTGACAGACTTATAAGGCTGCAAAAGAAATATGTCCACCAAAATGCACCCTTGAACGTGGTAGGGTAACGTGCAGTAGATCATTTTAATAGCGATTTGGGACTCAATGTCTTCTTGTATTTAATAATGCCAGCTAGTGTTATAGAAGAAATAATGTGTTTGAACTTTGGAAAATGCAGTTAAACGTGTGTGGCACCTCCAGAATTTCTTCTCTTCTACCTAAAGCCTATTATATGAGAAGGCTGGGTTGATTGGGTTTTATAAAGCTACGACAATTATTTGCAGAGAAGGATGAAAACACTTATCCCTGGAGCTTTCATAATCCAGTTAAAAAATAATAATAAATTCTAGTTTCTCTTTAATTTGAAAATACTTAAGAGCCTTATAGACCTGACATTTCTTAATCAGAGCAGAACTACCCTTTCAAGCCTGACCCTTCAACTAACTCCTATTCTTGCTTTCCAAATCAACTCTGTCTTGTAAGGAAAGAAAACAAACAAACACAACAGCAGAAACATTTCACAGCAGTAAGCCAGCAGAACAGTATATAGACAGAACAGACATGAGGGAACAACTTCTGAGACCATATTTCCTACACTTGTATTCTCAGTCCTCTGAGGGTAGGTCCCTCTGGCATCTCCTGTGAGACCACTGCCAGAAGATTATGCTGTAGCTACTCGTTAGCTATTCAGGCATGACTGGGTGACCACCCAGAGCAATGCTGAAGGTGGTTGTATACTCCAGGCACTGAGCTGAGATTCTCTCTTCCAGACAGCTGCTGATTGCCACAAGATTTCTCAGAATTTGTATATCTTGAGTTCAGTTGAAATTGGGCACTTGAGCAGAGTAACATGCCTGCACCCTGAAAATGTTACCCAAAGTACTGAACATCTGCAGGAGTGAACACCTTCTGCAGCTGAGAATCTTTCCTATAATATTTACTATTTAAAAGAAAGCCTAAGAGACGTCTGACCTAAGAGGCAGCTATAGATCTGACCAGCATAGCTAACTCAGGGAAGGTTGCCCTGTGTCTTTACACTCCCAGATCAGTATCCAAAAGCAACTGAAAAACTGAAACACTTTTCTGAAGTGAACAACCACTTGCATTCTGCAAAAGTCCAAGTTGCCAAATGACATCACAATTTGGATACTTTAACATAGATTGTGCTGGAGGTGAACGCACACAATTATGGCACAGTCCGCATTAGAAAAGAACAGACATTCCTTTCACCCACATTACTTCCGTTAGTTCTGCTCTTGTAACCAAGAACAGTGATCCAAAGACAACTGAAGGCAGTTTTTTGTTTTGTTTGCTTTTCAAAGCAGTACAAAGTAATTTCAACAACACACACACAAAAAAACAAACAAACAACAAAAAAAACCCAAACAGTGGCAGCTTGTGTGAATCTCCCTGGTTGATTCACATTACCTATTAGTGCCACTTCTATGTTGCCTGAGCAAATACCTACACAAGTGGGACAACATAACAGCAGACTAAAAATATATTAAAAAGTGTCCAGTGTAACCATAAGATAAATTCTATGTAGAAACACTGATAAACAGTCTTCAGGAAGAATATGAAGGGAAAAAGCAGAAGAAACTCAATCATCCAGAAATATGTATATGGTTGCTTTCAAATTCAAGAATGAGACCGACGTATATTAAATGTCTTGGGATAGCAGTGTGTCACACCAGGGACTTATTTCTGACAATCTGTTCAGAGGAAGTAATCAAATAAGGTTTTATTCTTAAAAACAATCGAAAATAAACAAATAAAAGCAACAAAAAACAAACAAAAAAACCCACAACTAAACCAAACTAACAGAAGGTGCATGCCAAGACAGTGAGCTTGTAAAAACAGTTGTCTTTCCCATGTTATCCTCCTGGAAAGACACATCACTGAGATGCATTTGCTTTGCTTTATTTCAAAAACAACTTTTAGAGGTATACGGAGGAAATTGCTCTGGGAAGGGCTACTGTAGATTTGATTAGTGAGCAGGACCAAATTTCAGAGTAAACAGCCAATGTGGCTGCCTCAGGAGCACTTTTGTGATCTAAAAATCATAACAGCATCCTTAAAGTGGAGTTGCAAACAATTACTGTGATCAGGCAGCTTATTTGGTTGTTTTTGTGTGCCAACATAACAGATCCAAAAATGCTTGAATAATTTAGAAGTATTCAAGTTGGCAGATCAAATGTAGCCTACTCTAGGAAAGCCAGTCTTGGAACTTGCAACACCTGAAAACCTACTGAAGACAGGTAAAGGGCTACAGAAACTGAACAGGAAGCACCTGGAAAATTGCTGGGCTTCCTTTCTAACTTTTAAATCCATGAAGAGCAAACAATGAAACAATCACTTGGTCAAATAACTAACTAGTCTTTCTGAAGCTAATTATTCATGTATAAACATGAAGTGTTCATTTGACAAGGAAAGTTGTGTCAAACTTTCTTGATATTAATAATAAATTTCCATTTCCAAAGATCTTTTCTGATAGGAAATGTTACAAACCTGATTAAAAGTTCCTGTTTGTCATTTTTTTTTCCTAATGGCTACCTCATTATCATTGATATCTCTGCCCTAAATTTGTTGATCTTCAGCTTCCAGTTATAAGATTTCTCTTAGCATATATATTCAAACCCTTCTCTGCTAGATTGAAGGCACATCTGTTCGGCATTTTCTACTACGCTGACATTTAGTAAAAACCGATCAACATCTTGTATTTGATAAAAACTTCAAGACTTAGCTTCTTGAATGTTTTCTCTATGAATTGCATTTTCTCCTTAATCTTTACTCCTTCTCTTTAATCATTCAACTCTCTGAGAGTTTCTATATTTTTTAACATTCATCTTGAATTACAGACACTGGAGATGTCTGTACAACACTGCTGAGAGCAGTATTGACATAGAAAGTCTGAACAGGATTAAAAAATTATTATGAGTCTGAAAGAGAAGGTGCTTCTTTTTAAGAATCACCATCATTAGAAACTCAAAGACAAATAAGAAAAGCTCCGTCCAGCTATTTATTCCATATGTAAATATACGTGTATCTTGTTATCAGCAGCATCCTACACTTTTGAGATATTTAACAATATTTCCTTTAAAACCTCTAACCAATAACACTAATTCAGAGTGTGATCCTATAGCAAAGGGTAAAACCCCAAACTAGGTGAATATGGATATTAAAGTCTTCCTAATACTCACTGTTAATTCATCACTACCATTTCAAGGACACGATTTAGGATTACATCTAATTAAATCCTTATTAGTTCAGTTTAAATCACATGGCATACACTAAATTCAAAATTCAATTATTTTAAGGGAAGGTACCTTCCTAGCAGTGCTTTTTAGGTTTTGATCTCTCATCTTGTTTCAATTCTATAGAGGAAGTTCAGAATTTCAGATGAGCCTCTTAAGATGAAAGATGTGCTATTAGGATTGTGTCCAGCTCTGGACCAATGAAAGAGGAAAACATGAAACAATAATCTGCAAATTTCTTTCTTTTTATTTTTATTTTATTTTATTTTATTTTAGCAAGGAAGAATCATTTTCTAGCTTTTTTCAAGCACTTTGGCTTCTCATTAAAAGATGTTTTGCTGCTTCTCCCCCCCACCCCCAATATAGGTACTCTGCTCATTTCTTCCTCTCGTACACATTTAAAAACAACATGCAAATCTATCAAAGTTCAAGATAAAGCTTGCTTTATCTGGGGTTGGAGTACTAGGGTAGATCAGCTGAAATAAATTTGTTTAGTCTCAAATGGAATAAATTGGCTGGCCATGGCTTTTAGTTCACTATCCTGGTCAACTAAGTAATGCAGTGGACTATTTTATACACAGAACCAATCCAGCACAAAGTGCTTTGAAGTCAGTTACTTACAGCACCTGAAGAGGAATGCACTTAAAGTCTATTTATTTATTTATTAAGCAGATGTACAAATGTACAGACGATGTACAAGAGAAAGTAAATGAAGAATCAGTGAATAAAGAAAGCTAGCATTTAGATTTAAGAGGTCACTTTTTGTCTGCAGAAAGTGTGTGCACAAAACACGGGAGGAACGTAATTCATTGTCCTAAACAGAATTGTCACCATTTTATTGTTATCTTTCAATCTTTCATAAACTCTCTGGGAACCTGTAAATAACAGCAAACCATATTCTGTTAGTGTCATTTCAGAGAAAGATTGATGTATACTCTCCTGCACTAAATACATAGCAGAGATGTCACAAACCTTTGTGAGGCCACGATTTTTTAAAAGTAGTCTAGAAAAAGTGGTGTAATCATTCAGAATTACACTGAACTCTATAGTCTTCTATTACAGTAATTTTTCAATACAACATCCCATCCCTACTTTTAAAGCACAGTTGCACTCAGAAGATCATAACAGGCCTCAGATAATAGAAATAATACTGGTTATTGTAATCCCTCTGACATGAGCTTGCCTAGCAGTAGCCAGAGTATCCTCCCATTAACTTTCCATTATACTTAGCGTCATTTTTGCTACAGCTGTGCTATTACTCTCAATATGCCTCACTGCAAAAAATAGCATCTATATCTTACAGTAACGGATCAGCTACACATCCAAGGAAAAAAGAATGTCGTGGTCAAATTTACCTTGTAAACAGAAAAGGGACTACGCAGGGAACATAAGAAATGTATGGTCCTGCATTAAATTAAATGACTTGAGCCCTCTAATTAAGTAGAAGGCAGGCAAGGTATGGAAAGACACAGAAATGAATCATCTGCATACAAGTGAATCATATGGCTGATCTCTTGGATTTCTATCAGCCAGCAGAGTGATGAAGCCAAATAAAAAAATATTTCCTCAAATACAGACACTGAATGAATTTTCTTGTTGTTTTATTTTCATCCCTTAGTAACTGATTAAGTAAATTCTTATGTGCTTTCACTATGATAAGTTATAATCAGTAGTAGTACTGACTCAATTGAAAGCACTCATCAGTAGAGTGAATTAGGTCATCACTCCCTGTGCCTGTTACTCTCACCTACCATTAAAAAATAAGGCCTTTTTTTCTGGTGATGATTTAATGAGTGGAGCTCCGAAATGCACTATATGTTTTTCATTTTCAAATTCACTTCCTCCAACCCCAAATATTTTTGGAATAGGTGCTTGTTGATTGGTATGTTTCTTAAAAGTTTATATGCTCTGTGTAATAACACAATGACAGAAATGAAATGGAGACTAAATTGAATTTTGAAACAAACACTACTTTTTACCACTCTGCATGGGACTTTGTGTTGCCAGCTTCTTGCTTCTTTTTCCTCACATTGCAAGTTCCTTCCATATATCTTATTCACGTGAAATGGTTGCATTTTTGCTGGTAATAGCAAGAAAACATAGACTAGGAATGCAAACTTGTTTTGTAGCATGAGAGGTCCATTCAAAAATATTTGGCCAGGACTCATGCAACTTAATTTTTACAATTTCCCTGTATGGCTCCTCCAAACTCCTCGCCCTTTATTCAAGCACATGCACACCTGATGCAAACATTTATGGGTTCATAGGGAACAATCACAATTTACACTACCTGACAAGCAGTCAGACATATGCATATATTCATATCAGACTAAACTACTTAAAAACTATTTCTGTAATTAAAGAAAATATGATTTGAAAATGTAATCTTGCTGAAGGAATAAGATGTATTTATTCTGTCTGTCTCATACTCCTAGGAGAGACTGAGCTCATCTATTTAAAATGGTGTGTTTAACTTCCAGATTTAAGATGAACACAATGTTAAGAACACACATTTTGTTCTCATTTCTAAGATTTCATTCTTTGGATCAAACCTGTGTCCTCCTCCCTTTTGTACAAGACACTGCATATCATAGTTGCTACTAGAAATATATAGTAACAAATAAATAATTTTTCTTGAAAGACTTCAGGAAGAATGAATTGAGAAATCTAATATACAAAAAGGAGTGTTGTACTAAATGCCTAAATAAAAAAGTACTTCTATTTCTTCTCCTACAGCTTGACTCATACAGGCGAAACACATCTGAAAGAAAAAAATACAGATCCTGTATACACTCAAATTTCAACTCTCCCTTTTGTAACGACATAGATGCTAAATTTATACTTCATAACATGTAGGCAACTACAATGATAAATAAATTGTCTAAATCTTAAGAAAAAATGTTATTTAAAAAAAAATAATTCTGAAAAATTAGACCTCAAAAAATTAAGCTGGCCAACTGCAGTCTTCATGAATGTAAGTTGATCTATTTGCACACAAATCACTTAGATACACAGGAGCAAACTGTTTGCAGTAGTACCTGTTTGGATATGCAAAAGATACCTATGTCTACACAGATTACAGTCATTATTAAGATACCCACATGTTTGGCCACGATTTAGGTAAATGTTGAGCAGCAACCATAACTTCAGTTGTTTTCTCTTGTTTTGATAAAAATTCAGGATGTATCAAAACCTTAAAATACATTCAAAACCACTGAATTTTATTTGAAGACAGGTTAAGTATATGGGTAAGGACTGGCTAAGTATTTCCTTAAAGATCTCACAGGTAGGCTGAAAGAGAGCGTATGCTATCCATTATCTACTTGCATTATGGCAACTCATTTCACATTTGCATATTCTGTTTGTCAAACAAGTATCCAAAAGTTCTCCCTTCCCCCCAAGTATGTATTACGTGATAGCATACAGTCACTTCAGTATGCAGCTATGAAAACTAGGAACTTAAACTGGAAATAGAATGTTAAAAACCTGGCTCATATTAAATTCTATCATTAAGTATAATAGTTTGCTTCAGTCCATTCATCTTGCATGTGCCACCCATTTCTCTCCCACCTTAATGACCTTCACTATTTTTTGCACACAAGACATTTCTATTACAAATCCACACTATTGCCACACAAGACAAAAGAAATACAGTAGATGCTACTGATCTCAGTAAATCATCTGATATGAAAGAGAAAATATTAGTAAAATATTGTAATGGAGATAAGGAATGATTACAAGTACAAATGGAGTTGCAAAATAATAATAATAATAATAAAAAAACTGTGTTGAGAAAAGGGTAAGATTTTATTCCTCAAGGATCAGTTTTGGACCCATTCTGTAAAGCATTCTCACTAATAAAATTATTTTTCGATAAAAATAGTGTACTGACTGAATTTTCTGATGAAATAAAGTTGGAAGAATTTTTTAATGCAGAAAAAGTTCAGGATATCATACAGAAGGAACTACACGTCCTTAAACACTTCTGTAATGCAGACAAAACAAAGTTCAGTAGCGTAAGAAAGGCAAGGCTAGAGAATTGGAAACTGTTAGCAAAAACGTCTGCAAGAGTTGAAAGATCATGAAATAGAAAATATGAATGAATAAAAATCTTCAGGTGCTACATGATTAAGAATGAGATGACCAAATGTAGAGCCACAACACATCAGTCAGTGAGAGATGACTGAAGAAAGCTCAGTAGACACACACAAGTACTAGTTTACGCAAACTGTACTCCTGTGTCTAATTCATCATACATATTCAAGGGATAGTGCTGCAAACTGAAACTAGCTTCAGAGGTAAATTCCCCATATGATCAAGAGAAGGGATTCTTAGCTTGAGCAAAGATGACCGGACTCTCTCATTATCGCTCTAGCAAAACCAAAGTCAAGAGTGAAAGGCAAAGATTCACTTCGAAGGCAACCTGAAATCCCATAGTAGAAACTCAAAGCACAACTAGGTTTCAGATGACTTCAGAAGACACCTTTTTAAATGGTTTCAGTTCTTGTAACAGAAATTTTCTGTCTCTGCTTATAGGAGTGAAAAATAATTGCCTTTGAGGTACATACTTGAAGATCCAGAGTATATAACTGCAGAGTTTTGTTAGCCGTTTACATCAGCGGGAGTATGAAACAATTTCTATCTCCAAGCCAGGAGATTAGGAGACCTTATTTTTCTTTACACTTCTTACTGTGTTGTTTTTATAACACTTCAAAGTCCTGAATTACAATTATATCAACAAAGAAGCCCATCACCATATCTGCTTATTACACCCAATTATAGAACCTGAGCTGCCTTGTTAAGGTATTCATTAACCTTTTCAGAACTTATAATAAGAAATCTAATCAAATAGAGGTGGTAGGGTGCATTCTGAAATGAGAACAGTTGTCATGTACAGTAAATTTTAATACCCTGACTTTTCTTAAATTAGCTAGTTTTATTAAATTGAATGAGGTGAATTTCTTTTAATCAGCACTAGCTCTACAAAACAGGAATTATTTTGCACTGTAAAAATAATATATATGTCTGGAATGCACGTTACAGACTATTTTGACTTTTACTCAAATTAAAGGTGCAGCATTTATTAATTTTGTGCCAGATAAATTTGCATTCTTAAGGGAATTGCACAAGCGATTATAAATAGACCTAATTCATTTCTTTAGTATTTATTGTTCCAGAAGTACATTACATGCTTAAAAATAAGTAGAAATTGAAATGGCAGACAGTTTATAAAGTCATTTTACCAAAATAATTAGTAGTTACCTTGCAATATTATTTTAGTAAATAGTCCCCGTGAGATTAGACCAGGTGTGAGCTGAAGCCAACCGGTAGGGGAATATGTTGCACTGTGGCCTGTTAACCTAGACCTACTCTCCCATGAAAGACAGTCTGGTTAAGAAAGCTGAAGGAACAGCTCTTTGAGAGGGATGGGTGAATACACCAGCTAATCACATCAGTCTCCTGAAAGCTAGGACATCTGGGATCTAGTCTCTGTTCTAATGAAAACTTAAATATTCTGTCTGAAATGGTGCAGCTTCAGGAGGGAAAACTAAGAGAGACCTCTGAATACTTTACAGACTGACACATTAGCAAAATACTTGGGATAATAAAGGAATTATTTTGAACTTTTGTTCTGAAGGAAGTAGGGTGGATTTGGGCCTATGTCTTGTGTTTACCAGAGGTGTATTGTAATTGCCAGAAAGTATTTTGTGAACATAAATCCTCATTGCGATTCTAGCCTTTGGCTTTTACTTACAAAGCTTAAAAATCAGCATAGTTTCCTTTCGTCTTTCTCTCTCTCTCTTTTTTTAATCCTGTCATTTGCCCAAATATTGTGTTGAACACCTGAGATTTTTCTTTCCTAAAGTTCTTTCAACTACTCCAGAGAATTTTTATTTTTAGACATCACTGAAATTTTAATAATCTATTCAAGAGTACTTGTATCTCCTCCTTCCACAACTCTTATATCTCCAGTATGTCATTCCTGGATGTGGGAGGACTCACCTGAAGCAGTTTTAGGATGTGTACCTTGGGCTCTATCAGAAATAAACTATATTTCTCCCAAGATTTTGTTCTGTCTGGTTTCTTCACATGCCTTTCGTAGTTAGCACCTTTCGGGGGTTATTGATTTCAGTCTTACGGAATTTGGTTGCTGTTCACACAAGTCTCAATCCTATTTGGAAGTTGTATGGCAATACTCATAAACCTTATGCAAATCTGATCTGTTCCATAGTATCAAGCCAGTTTGAAAAGAACTGTAATTGCGCATAAAATACCAGATAATTTTAAAGCACTGCTAACACTCATGTAATTGTGTACACTGACAATGAACTCACTAGTTTTTGAAGCTCATTCATATACTGTCAGCAACACTCAGTGTAAAGATGCAATTTTATAGATAATCCAATTGATAAAAATCACAATTAGAGCTGTACTTGCCCTGTTGTTTGGATACGCAGAAGTAAATAGAAAGCTTTATCAAATATGTAACATTTACCATAGGTTTGACGAGTTGATTTCTACCTCCTCATATCAAATCCTCATAACCTGTCTCAATGATAACAGCCAGTTAATCATCAGTAATTATTCAAGGGATTATTTCCCATGCATAATTACAGTTTTTGGTTCACCGATTCTCTGTAAAATATTGGCCTATAAAAGCCCCTGTTAACCTGACCTTGCTGTAAAATACGTTATTAAATGACTAAAGCTATTAGCGAAGAGAACTAAAGGCCAATGTGTGAAGGACAGAGACAACTACCTCCATGTTTAAATATCTCTATTACTAGATGAGAGTGTATAAGAAGCCAAGGTCAGTTAACTGATTGAATTCTGAGTCTTATCAGCAGTTTTCTTGGTTAACCAGGTATCAGCAATTCTGGAGCTGAACAAACAAAAAGTTGCATAAAATTTTAAAATTTAATTCAAAATAAAAGATTTGTGGAAACAAGCAATACGCTGTAAATTGTATTTGTATGATATGATTGATTCCAGTGCTGAAGTTAAAAAAAAAGATCACCTGAATTAACAGTCTACTGAACAATTCCAAAATACAGGAAACTGTTTAATGGCTAGGAAGTGAAAGAGTGCAATAGAAAGTAAAGGGAAATATCTCTGTAATAACTGTAAATATATCTTTTAGACACTGTAACATAAAAGTCTCCATTCTAGCTCGGTTACTTCCATTGGATATGCTCTCACTATGAGATGAATAAACCTACTACACTAAGACCTGAAAATGGAGCAGCATGGCAGGATCTCAGGAAGTCTTGGATTTCATATCTATTCTCTGATCCTCATATAAGTCAGCTAGTGCTAGGTTCCAAAGGTTTTCAGAAAGAAAAAGTTTTGTTTATTTTTTTCCCCTTTCCCAGAGGATATATTCTTGACCCTGGTGCAGAGAAGTACATGTTTCCTGGACATAACCGCATGCTATAACAAAACATACAACCTGGAGGAAGAGAATGTTTTTGAAGCATTACTACGGAATAACCGCATGATCCCTTAAAATCCTCCCTCCAGGTCAAGATTAATACAGAAATCTTACTTTTTGTCTTCTCCAAACATTTTATTTGTGTAAATACATTTAGCATCAACATCTGATAATAGTCCCATACAAGGTACTTTAAATAATTAACAAAAAATACTGCTTCTGCATGCAAAGTCTTGAAGGTGCAAAATAACCTGGATAACAGGATAGAACACACTCAGTGACTTTGCAGGAAACACCAATTTGGGGAAAAATGGTCAATATGCAGAGCTGCTATTCAAACAGACATTGACAGCCTGGAGGATGGGGCTGATGAGGACCTCATGAAGTTCAGCAGAGGAAAATATCAAGTCCTGTGTTTTGGATGGAACGATCCCCCCCAAGTTATACAGGTGTGTGGCCAGGTGGAGAGAAAGCAGCTTTACAGAAACGTCATGAGGGTACACTGGTGGGCAACTTGAACCAGAGCCGTCAGCGTGCCCTTGCAGCAAAAAGGCCAACTGCATCCTGGGCTGAATTAGCAAGAGTGTAGCCAGAAGGCTGACAGAAGTCACCCTTGGAGCATGGGAAACTCCCACTGGGTGTAAGAAATACATCTTTTCACTATGGAGGTGGCCAGGTACTTGAACAGTCTGGAGATGTGGAAACTCCCTCGCTGGAGTTACTCAAAACACCTGTACAAGGCCTTGAGCCAACACAGGCAATAAGCCCTGCCTTGAGCAGGTGTAGCACCAGAGATAACAAAGGGTCTTCCCCAAACTAAACGCGTCTGTTGGGGAATATTGTAATAATCTATGGCAAATGAGTAGATCTTATCACCCTGAAGGCTGCTGTTCTGCTCATTTACTAGCATGCAGTGTTTGCATTAATGACTTTTTTTGCTAACAGTAAGTTCCAGGAGTGCTACTGGGCTGGTAACAAGTCTGTATTAATAATTTTCTAAACTCGGCTACTAAAACATAACAACTTTTTTAATAATAATTTCTCAAACTTACACCAGATGGTCACTTCATTTGTTTTCAACAATGTGGCTGTTATTCCTCTGCAATCAAGAACACTTCAAAAAGAGCTATTGTGGGCCCATGTAAGGATAGAATATAAAAACCTAGGAAAGTCTACCATGACATTTCTACCACCAAACTCTCACAATGGATCTCACTGCATGCAATTCTTTTTCTGGTGCTGTATTATTATTTATTAGGAATCAGATTGTGGTGCAGGTTTAAGCCCTCTTTGAGTTAAAAAAAAAAAAAAAAACAAAACAAAACAATATATATATATTTTTTGAAGGAAATTAAAATAGAAAGAGTACAAAAAATAAAACAACATCTGGAATGTAGCCCTAATACATGACCCTGAAATGCATCAAAGACAGATGCATTCTCCGGAAGCAAAAGAAAAGCATTGTTTACATTGGTATGGCTTGTAATCATTTTCATTTTATGGGTAGTTCTGCTACTTCAAATATAGAGCCTCTGGGCAAAGAAAAAGCCTTCCTCAAAGCATCCTTTTCTTCCCTTGTGCTCTCAATGAAGAGACAACAAACTCTTTTGACTACATCCTCCACTGAACAAATGTTCTGCAGTGTTCATCACCATCAAAAAGAAAATGAAAGACAAAGGTGAAATCCTTCCCTTTCGATGCATTTGAGCAGTAGCTTTGCTTGTAGAAGTTGTCAGTTTTCCTCCATCTCAGCGCTGTCTGCCTACCTCTGACCTATCACTCCCTCACATCCAAAAGCTGAGTTTCCAGTCCCTGGTGTTTTACAGTACTCCTCACCAGCTTGTGCTCTTCTGTGAAAGGAAGACAGACTAAACTCTAAATTCAGAGTGAGCTCATGTGGAAACAGTTCGGTGCCATCTTGAGTCTTTTTACATGAAAAATTGCTAATTTTTTTTTGACTCAGAAAGTTGCAAATCTGAAAGGAGAAATATTTCTACATAGATCAAGTTGTTTCTTAAAGAAATGTTTCAAATTGAATTAAAAAATGCTAAATAATGCAAAGCCTGTCTTTGGTGACAGCTCAAGGGATAAGAAATGGTTTTAAAACAGCAAAGTTTTTTTTTTTTTTTTCCTTTTTAAGTAGAAAAGCAGTACACACTTGGAGAGACTTGGGATGGTCTTTCACAACAGAAAAGTCGCAAAAAAACAATGCCAGTCTCTAGTTTTGCTACTAATCATGATGTATAGTGGATGAAAAACACACTGAGGGGTGTGTGGAGTGTCCAAAGAACCACATTTGAATATGTTTTTGACACTGATATCTGGAAATGAATGCTGACTGTACATCTTGGAGGAACTTGTACGCAGCATTATAATCCAAGTTAAGCTTGGAGACTGTCATGAAAATTAATTTGTATTCAAGAGGTAATTCAGAGTTAAAAGCATCTTATCAAAAACCTATGTAATAAGTTCATTCCATATGTCTAGTAAACGGTCATCTGTTCAACTCAGAGGTACAATACAAACGTTCTTGGCATCACAAATGATCTCCAAGCAGAAATGTTGTGCCCTGTATAACAACTGCGCTCCAGAAAAGCAAGCAGCTTATAAAAAATATCTATCCGTACCTCCTTCTGCCCCAACACCTTCCCCAGAAAAAAAGTTAAATTATTTGCAATAATTTGTTCATTTCTGCTTTGCTAATCATACAGCTCTGAACACATCAGAATTTAGTCCAGCTAATATCCATCTGCATGAAATGCATGCTACTAACAGCACTGAAAAGGCAAGCTTTATGGACAGACGTATGTGAAAGGTGTTTTTTTTTCACTCAGCAAATCAGGTATTTGCAAGTCAGCAACAGCAGTAGGGGAACTGTCAACAAAATTATTTAGTAGATGGCTAAAGTTAGAGCCAGCAGCGCACAGTGATGGTTTTTACGTTTGTGATAACTGACAAACGTTAACCAGAAGCTGAAGAGGTACACCTGGAGCACAGTATGAGCATAAATGAGTACACCATTAGGTTTATTTTTTTTTAAAAATGATATTCACCTGAAATTGAATTGACATATCAAATGTGCTACCTTAAGAGCCTATGGAAGTGAGTAGCTGAAGAGACAACTACTCTGACACTTAAAAATTAAGCAGAATTGCTTGTAAAACCAAGGCTGCAGAGCAGTCATATGGTTTGCCTGGCATCTTCCGAAGGGGATGGCTGATCACCAGCAGCAACTATCTCGGCGGAGAGAGACTGGGACTTTCTTTTGACAACCGCCAGGATATTATGCTGCACTGCATATGGATGCATGACTGGATGAATAACTCTGCTTTCTGGCAACAGGCAGCAAACACCTGTTCAATGCAATATGCTCAATGAGTGGATTTAAAATCTCCGCTTCCCAATTTCTGGTAAAGATTCCAAACACCTATCAGGCTCTTCTGGGACTGAAGAATTCAACCCACGTAACAGATCACTGCTGCTTTTGGGGAAAAAAAGAAAAGTACAAAAAACAAAAAACCTTTGAGTACACAGCTACTCACTTAGTTTCAACAGTTATCTATTACATGTTAAAAAAGAAAAAAGCAGAATGCAAAATTATTAGAACGGATTTTTTCGTATTTTCATATATTTTGTTCAGCGACTGATATGAAAGAAAAGGCACCAACTAGTTTGATCTATATGACTTAGTTTTCTGAAAATTGGAAGACTGAAAACTGCAGAAGAATCGAATAAACTGAATGACTTACAAGGCCCTGTCTATGTGATCTGCAGTCAGCAGACATTTTACATCCACCTTTTAAGGTTCGCATATACACATTTTATATGTCCTCTCCAGCAGAATTTCACACAACTATAGAAATGCTGGCAGGTGTAGGAGAGAAAAAGACATTGTTCTGTCCTCAGCTGTTCTTACTCCCTTCCTTCTGGAGAAGATAAGAAATTCATCATCACTATCTAGGGGAATCACTTGTCCACAGGGATGGCCATGGAAGTTACTTTATGCAGGAATAAAAAGATAAGAAGTTCTTTTAATTCCATCCATGAATGAGTGAGGCATGGCTGAGTACTGTCATATTAAATATTGCCCTTTGGAAATTAAACAAAATGATTATTTCATCACCGTGTGAATTTGTTTCTTATGGTCATATTATAGAGAACTAAATCGTAATCTTCCCTGTTTTTGAGCTGAACTTATTTTGAAAAAAGTCATAGTACAATAATCTACTGGATAATCTTAATGCTGATATATAGGTACAGCAGATGGGTTAGAGTGTTCCTAAGTAAATTAAGCTTTATTACTTTTTCTTTGTATTTGCTTAAAGCGTATTTGCAAATTCATAAAAATAATTCCTCTGGCTAAATGCACTTTTTAATTAGCTGATGCTCAGTGATACAGAGAAATGTAATATCTGTGACAAGACTGGTATGCAATTGCTCTTGTAACTCAGTATCTGCATTGTTGCTAGGGGATATGTTCACATCTTATCTGGTTTTCACCATACTAAGGCCATTTCTAATGTTAATATTAACGTTACCATGTACTTCAGGTGAAAACAGGTTTATTTGCAGTTTAGTTATTTATAGAAAAAACAAATTCTAACCAAGCTTAAAACCATGATAAGTTATGAAAGCAGACTGTGCTGAAGTTTAGAGTGCTCCATAGATATAACTGTCTCCTTTCCACACTTCCAGATAATAGGTAATAGACACACTTCTTATGAAAGCATCTTCTAATAAGACGTCAGATTGTACAATGAAAGCATTCAAGAACTCTTATCCATCTCCTATAAGATTTTCACTTAGAATTTGGAGGTTTTTAGTTTCATTTTGCAAAATGGTTGCTTGCTTTGTACTGTTAACCTGTCTCTGCAGCTTCAGAACAGAGACTTTATGCATGCTCATAACCCAAATGTTATGAGAGTGAGAATAACTGCAGTTGTGCAGCATTTAAGTAAATTTAGACAGATTTTCAAAAAGTATCTAAATAGAATAATGTATGTGAGCTGGACTCTTCAGAACGGTGGGCATCCTGGTGGGCCTCCTCTGAAAACACATACCAAGAATCACATACGAGGGTAGAATTTTTAGTCGAGAAAGAAAATTGCTGTTCACAGATGTTTATTTTTTATTTTTAAGGAAAAGTTCTAGAAGTGAGAACTTACAAAATGAGTTATTTTTATTCTTACTGAGTTTCTTCTAATTCTTATAGTTATACCTTTTTGCAAAAGCTATGCAGATTGCCAGTGACATTTTGTTTATGAGTAATAGAAACCAAAACTGCAAAACAATTTAAAATTGAAGAAGCCTCCATGGAAGTAAGTAGTTATCTCAAAAGAATTATTTCATGCAAAAGTAATAAATCTATTCAGTAAGCAAACAGAGAAGAAAAATAAAACAATAAATGAGCCGTGAGCACATGAAGCAATAAAAATTTAGCACAACTGCCATCTAAGGCAGAAAAATAACTAATCACAGTGCATGAGAAAAAAACATTATTAGGAGAGTTTCAGCTGTTAATGGATGTAAAGAAACATTTTTAGGCTTGCTATGGAGAGAATCACTTTGCTGGTGATGCACAACAAAGTTGGAATTCTGTATGAAGTTTTCAGGTGCTATTTGAGAGGTGCTACTCTACACTTTCAGTTTCGGACTTTGCCCTGTATTACAAATGCATGAACAATTGTATATGCAGCTTCTATATACAGTTGGTACTAGTGGCACCTATCTGCAACATGTTACAGAAAGCAAACTAGAAAAGGAAGTTTAATGATCAACAATATGTTCTAGCAACAAGAGAAAGGAAACAGCAACTAAAGCTATCAGTTGTAAGTAGCGGAAAAACTGAAGTCTGTACCTCAGACAGTGAAACAGCAGCAACTTCACTTATGCTCCAAAACAATGCAAACAGCATGAAAAAGTACTTGCTGAAATATTTAAAGGAGATAGCACAGAGCTAAAGATAAGCATTAGTCTTGACTGAAATTCATGTTGATCATTAACATAAGTCAAATTCCAATTCTTATTCTTTAAATGGTGCTTTAAAATGCGATAATACATAACGGTCATTGAGATTTGTGTAGACATGATCTAAATTCCTCACCCGCTTTCTAAAAATCATTTTGTATATAGCTTCTGAAATGTACTAGATGCTTGTAATCTGTATGATGCACTGAAAATCAAGTTAATAATGGCTGTAGTAGAATATTTCTTAGGAATATGTTTCATTAATCTGAGAATAAAAGGTTTTCCTTCTTCCATTTTATAGAAGGCTTGCTGTAGGGACTGAGAGACTTCCCAGTGAAAGTAAGAGATACTGTGTATTTTTGGCAATAGACCAAGGTCACTAAAAGCAAAACCAATAACGTGATGACTAGATGACAAGGGTAGTTTTCCTGCTAAAAAAATTAACAGCAGGATTTCCTATTTTCTGCAAGAAAAGCCATAATGACTTCCCTTATTCCACTATATGAAATGGGGTGAGACAGAAACCAAACAAACAAACCTGCTCCTAACATTCACTTTTAATGAAACAAACAGATAATTTGACATTAGGAAAATGTGAAACCCTGAACATTTGATAAGGAGATGATTGGCCTGAGCATAGGCGTCCATCTAAGGAGAACCAAAAAGATTAAATAGGATGTAAATCTGGCAGCAAAGCAAAACCTAGCAAGAGACTCAAGAAGGACAAACGTGACCCACAAATAAGGCAAATATTTTAAGGAAAATTACCCTCCGGTACACATTCCACCTGCTCCCTCCTGCCCACACCACCACTTTCTTTTTTTCCCTTCCCCTCTTGATTTCTTCAAACCAGAATCAGATGCTTATGTGGAGGATGAGCTAAGTAATATCAGTGTGAACAAAATAAAATACAAGGGTACACAGTGTAAAATACAATAGCCTCTGATATACAGGAAGCTAAATTAGATTATCTCATGATGCTATTGTGCTTCAGACCAGGAAAGCTGACACTTAAATCAACAGGAGCTCTTTTTCTGAGCTCAAACAGTATTAACATGTTCTGCTATTGCACTCAGCAGAATTCGGTTATGTGGATGTTAAATAACAATCTCCTATGATATCAGATTTATAGTCAACATTTAAGATAATGAAAGGGCAAATGTTATATTCAAGGCAGAGCTTTTCTGATCCCAGTGCTTCTGTTGTCACGTGAGCCAGAACCAGAAAGAAAATGCCCGGTATTGATAGGGTTGTGCTATGAAGTAATACGGCACCTAAAATCATATAGATGCTAAACTCTGACTGTATTCTACTGCATGCTAGGTAAGAACATCTCACAGCTAAATTAAGTAACTGACAAATCTTTAAATGCTTCAAAAATCCATTTGATTTTAAATCTGTTTTGTGTCTCAAGGCAGCTCCTTTGCTGTATTTGTTTTGGGCCGTGGGTTGGGGATTTTTAGCGGTGGTTTAAGATTTGGTTCTGTTTGTTTTCAAAGATGTGTGTTGAAAATGCTCTATTGTTGCCATTGATGAAGCATCCTCTCTATTTCATTAAAAATTAAATAAAGACCCAGGGGGGTTGAAAGAAAATGGATTTTTCATTTTTCTCCCTTTTGCTCTTGAGAATGATTTATGAAGTACAAGTGCATTCATAAACTAGATACTGTACCCTGGAGAAAATAAACCAGATATTATTCAATTGTTAGTGGTTCACATTATAAATGGCCACCACCAATTTTACATTGTTTGTTGAAATCATTTTTAACCACGTAACTCTCACTCAAACCATGAAAAATTGGATTGAAAATGCCCCATTTATCATCCAGATCAAAACTTAAACTCGCGTCTCTTCCACAGTTACACCCCAAATTATACTGTCACGTTTTATTCTGTTCATTAAAAATTATGAACATATTGAAATACTACGTTGTTACCAACGCTGGTCTTTTGCTTGCCTGTCAGACTGAAGAAGCACACGGATTCCAGATTGCACCTGCCTTGCACCACTTTCCTCTCCCCTGCCAGGAAATTTTTACCTGTGTGGGACACTGCTACACCAAGGAGTGGGATGAGAGTGGGAATTTCATACCTCTTTGGGATCTCTCCCTGGTGGGGGCAGGATCACAGCATCACTAGTTTCAAACAAGTTTCTGGATGAGAGAAAGCCTTGTAAAATTAGCTGTGCTGCTGTCTCAGTTACATGTGCTTCTCCAGTTGTCCTCCAAAAATCTGTAATACCTACGTTATTTTAAACAACCCATGAACCATCTATGAACGAAATGCGAGGGAAAGCATAAGGATGGATCCTTAGACTAACAACAGCATTTGTCAGCAGAGCTGATGCCAGCAGAATAACAATTTGGCTGTACCCACAGGGAGGGAGCAGGACTGCCCTGTCTGATGCTAAGGCAGACATGAGCTGGTGTAACATGAACATGCACCCCTGAAAGATCCTCTGGGTCTTTGGAGTAGTTGAAAAAAGACCAGCTCTCCCTTATACCCTTTCTCAGCATATAATTTCAGTGGTGATCTCTGCATTAGTTATTATTCATAAGCTATCCCAAAAGAAGCTAATAGATACTGCCACCTCGTAACTGCAGCAATTTAAACAGAGATTGAACGGGGATTTTGTTGTTGCTGTTGCCAAATGCACAGTCAGGAGAAATTGGTTGGGTTTCTTTAATGGATCGGAGATTAATAAACACAGGTAAAAACAAAGTTTTAGTAATTTTAGAAAAATGGTTTAAATCTTAATGAGAGCCTATATTACCTTACAGTGCTTGTCTTGTACTCTTACTGTTTCAAATAACACCACAGACAGACAGCAGCTACACGTACATTTGAAGTTTAATAAATAGCCACTGGCAGTAAAACTGCAAGGAACTGCACGCACACAGCCTGCGTGCTACCTTTTCACTCGTTCCCAACTTCAGAGCTGCAGCCACTGCAGAAAAGCTTTCAGTCCACGTTCATTGCATAGCCCTATAGAAGAGCATCTCTGAAGTTTAACTGATGATGAGACAAAGAGTGCATTAAGCACTCCATTTTTTGGTGACAAAGCAAGCCAGCCCGTTGTGTAAATATTTGCTAGTTCCAGAAAAACATGCAAGGAGCGTGGAAGGGAAAAGTGATGAGACTTATCAAAGCTGCCTGACCTGGACCAAATTAGAGGCGTTCCCAGCTTCACGACACAGGGTTTCACTGAGCAAAAGGAAGGTGACAGCTCTTCGAGACCACAGCTCAGGCGTGTTTGGTAAACTGTGGAAGCACTGTCACATATGAGAAGCAGGCATTTATTTAAGGTAAAGGTCTAAAGACACCCACTTTGTCACACCAGGGAGGCTGTTCAAATGCAACACAATTAGCTGTCTAGAGGAGTCACGCTCCAGATGGGAGCAGAAATACCAGCAAGAGCCTCTTTTCTCCTATTAACAAGACAAGTCCACTGAGAACCAATCAACCCTGCCACTGCAGAGCCTGCGTGAGGATTGTTCTGCACTAATAGACTAGAACAAAGTAAATAATGACTTTTTAGTATTCTGGAAGCTCTCTCTAAGTCACAGAAGGCTCTAACAGCATTGTTACACATTTAAAAATAATATTCACGTTTCAGTAACACAAAATGTTGGGAATGATTCATAGCGTAGGTTTCAAAGCCTTCCCATCCCCCTGGCATCAGAAAATAGCAAGAAGCTGTTATAGCGAATACTTTTTGCTTTACAAACACGATAGCTTTTGTTTAGTGCCTCACCAGTTGGCCTTTAAACAATTACTGAAATAGCATTTTTAAACTGAGCACTAAATTCAGCTCAGTATTTTAAGAAAAGCAATGAATTTGGGAAGGATGCAAATCCTTCAGTGTGCTTGTATTTCTTCCTCAGCAGAAGCCTAGACCAACACTAGGCAAAAGCGACGTGGCTGTTTGCACATGGATGGAGCAAGGATGCACCTTCTGCCATGTCTGCCTTATTTACATCTCTCTAGAGCTTCAGACAAGCATCAGTTTGCCACCACTCAATCTGCTGAACTTCTCTGGCATGCCAGCCACAGAAAAAGGGCACACACTTTTCTAGAAAGAGAGGAATAATTCGCATTTAAATTACATTATGTGTTGCATATATGACATATGTGACATATGACATGACATATATGACAATATGACAAATTTGGTAGCATTTCATGAATTAAAACTGGGCCCAAGAATACTGTGGTACAGGAGATTACGCTGAACACAGCATACGAGAAAAGACTAAGAAAGTCTGCTGTATTACAACAAAAAGACAAAGAAATACTTGAAAACTGGCTAAAATCAACTGCTATCAAACTCAGAGGATTCTTAAAGCAATGCCTGAGCATGTCCCAGGTGAAACACTGCCAATGCACACTAAGGTATGAGACAGGCTGGTTTCAACAGAAGACTCGTGGTATTTATAATGGACATTATTTGTAAATACTTAATAGCAACTGCTGTATACCTACGCTGCTATCCGTGTATATTATAACTGTCTATCATTTAATAATGATACCATCTGTCTTTTCATACTGTGTGACTATTTCACATGTCCTTCCTCCAACTGTGATCACCTTTTTTTCCACTTAATACCAGAAGTCTTGGCTTAACTGATCTTCTAAAATAAGCAGCCAAACAGTCATCCGTTATACTAGGTGAAACAATTAAGTTTATCAAGATGGCATATTTGAACTGTAACTGTGCACCGATGTAGTTTTTTAGAACAGGAATGCTAGAGTTTCTTCTTTAAAAATCCTATCCAACCCAATTCGCCTGTGCTTACTTCTATTGCAAGCATGCCATTAACAGATTCTTCCTCCAAGCTTTGTTAGAATAATATTGACTAGAAAAAAATATGAAAATAAAATAAAAACAGTCTAGAAAATACAGCCTTCCTCAGATTTTCCCCGTTAAAGCATGATGTTCCAACAGACAGACACAGACCACAGTAATTTATAGCCACAGCCCGTACACTCTTCCCTGCACCCTCCTCTCCTCCCACCAGATCCAGACACTACATTACCAATACTCCTTAAAAGCTGGCTTTCAGCCTGGATTCCACTGGCAATTAAACTACTACATTGTGCAGATTTATATAAGCCAAACTAGACATAAATGAAAGCAAATACAAGAAAACCAATAAATCCCATTAGCGGGGTAACTCAAAATATAATTGCACAATGGCTATTAAATTTTTCCACACCTCTTCTGTAAGAGATAGCATCTAATATATCAACACCTGCTTCATATATACAGGAAACCGACAAAGCTGCAAGGGATGGGGTTTAATTACTCTATAACTTCATTAACTTAGAAACTACACAGAGATAAATTATACAGTGCAGAACATCATGTAGCTCAAAAAAAGGTTCTTCCCTCACAACATTATTAAAAGCTTTAAATTACTATTATTAAAAGATAACTGTCTCAGACTCAGCAGTAATTCGAGGCCTGGGCCCTTTGTGTCACCCCGCTAAACACACAGTGCAGATAACGAACAGGGCCTGCAGGAAGGCTTGTCTGGGTCTTCTGACATCACCGTCCTCCTCCCTAAACCAAGGAAATCCCTACAGGAGGAAAACTCTGTTCCTCATTAAGAACACCTTCATTAAAAACCGCATGAGTCAGGAGCTAAAGCAGCGTTTGCAGCTGTTTTTACCCAGGCAGCAGAGTACCGTCCTAACACACTGGAGTGCCCCTCTAATTAGCCCAGCCTCGTAACTCAGCTGCAAAGTTTTGTTTCCCAGGTTCTCTCGGAATCTAATTAGGGTTGTCATCACCCTGCTAATCAACACTAATCACACACTAACAAGGAGGCTCCTTGGTGCCGGCCTCTCCCCCGGGGAGGTGCAGGTTGCGCTCAGTTCTCTGAGCCCCGAGCAGAGGCGAGCTGCCCCGCATGAGCAAGTGAGCCTCCAAAGGGAAAAAACGGTTTCATAAGCCTTCCAAGGCAAAAACCCATCAGGCTCCATATAATAACCATTTCCTAAATGGTGGTTGCACAGCGTAATGATCCATGCTGCACCAAAATTAAATGTATACTCAAAGACTTCATTTGATTTTCTTTCTTTCTTTTCTAAAAGGAATATAAAAGACTAGATATGGGATTTGATGAGCCACAATGCTCGAACAGAGCAGCCTCAGAATTAAGAAATGATATCCTAACAGTCTCAATAGCGATCATAGTACTAAATCACCATGATCAGAATACTGCAGACAGCACAAGCAGCAGTTACTATCTGAGCAGTAGCATAAAATCGTTTGTGTGCGGACCAGGAGGCAGCTGGTCTGTGGTGATGGGAGAAGAAAAGCCCTCAACAACAGCTTCACATCCTCCTGCACGCGGCTGCCTCAGGTACTCTCTCCTTACCATGCTCACAACATGCAAGCGATGAGGAGGAGAAGCAGGGCCACCCCCCAGCACCTGCTCTTCACTCGGGGTTTGCTGTCATGCCTGCAGAAATCCAAGCAAAGATTGCATTGTTCCTGTGATATTCACTGCAATGCTGCGTGGGGGAGCATTGCTAACACAGTAAACGCAGGGGCACAAATCCCCTTTCTGAATTATGCTGGCTCCAAAACGGCTGGATCCGACCCTAAATCTCCCCATTAGAAGGATTCACAATAGGAAAAAGGGATTTTCCTGTGTTTTCAAGACAGATGTGTATGCCCAGGATAAACAGAACTATCCAAATGATTCTGAGAATTACAGTATCATTTTGTTTATAGTAATAATTTTGAAATCTTTCCTAGTTTCAAGACATAGGATACAAAATTCGGTGATGATGCAGGCCCACACCATTTTTATGTTTTAAGTACTTGAGTAAATGCACATGAGGTATAAAACCATATAGCAGATCTCTTTCACAAACAGCTTATCATCCAACAAGTTAGGATAGAGATTCAGCGAGAGCATGTGAATGTGTAAGGGAGATTATGATGGCTCTGGGAAATATCCCAGAGTGTAGGGACATAAAATGGTAAAGAGAAAGCTGTTAGAGAAGTATGGGATTATATGAGAAAAGAGGCAAATCTTAAAAGATGAAAACCTAATTGGTGAAAATAGGCAAAAGGTAAGTAGGGTAGATTAAATGAGCTAAGAGAGAAAGACAATTTATGTCAGGACTTTGGAAGATGCTTTAACTGCTGGAATCTGATGCAGTCAAATTCAGCAATGGTGCAGAACTCCTTACAAAGAAAAACTAATCATGTCTGGAGTTGTGGGAATGGAAGATTTCTCATCAGATCTCTACAAAACAATTGTCAAGCAAGGTGAAAGACGGGGAAAGAATAAAGAAGAGGCAGAATTTACCTGTATTAGAGAATGAAAACCATAAGGTTCATGTAAAAACGGGCAGGAAGAAAAAGCAGGTAGTATGTAAAGCCTGGAAGGGGAATAAAAAGTGCAGTCATCAGTGGAAATCAAGAAAGAGGTAATTGAAAAATCCAGAGAAAACTTAATGAGAAGTCCCATTTACAATGAGAAGTCCCAAACATAGCTATGTAGTCACACATTTACTTTTGAACTGTTTCTTTTCTTCATTGTTTCTTTCTTTTATCTTGGTTTTAAAGTAGCCTGTCAGTATGGTCTCCAAGTGTTAAAGAAAAAGCATCACTTGTACGAAAGAACTGAGTCTCTCATTTCTGGAGTCTCTCAGGTTTATTATTATTATTATTATTTCAACAGATACCTTCCTGCATTAAAATATATCATCAATATCTAATTGATAATGTATTACATCTCATCTGTCTTTTATCTCTATTTGTTCCAGGCAGAAACAGAGAAAACAATACCATACCTATAAAGAATGTTTTATCTACATGCACCCTCCCTCTCCTCCTCCATTTCATTTGTTAGAGTGAAAATTTTCATGCTATACTCCGCAAATACACGCTGTATTGTACAAAATTGATACTTTAGCCTTTTTCATATTCTCTTTAGGATAACGTGAGTCTAGTGTCTCTGCAGATATATTATGATTGATTGATTCTGCAAGAACATTCTTTCATACTTTTGAATGTTTTAATGATACAAAAATTAATTGAGTTTGGAAATTTCCATCCTTTTCTCTCTCCTCTCTCTGTGGGGAACTATTTTTTTTTTATTAAAAAAAAAGCAATCACATTTCAGCCATTAGTATTCTCACTGAAATTGCAAAGCATCACACTAAATGTGCCAGCACCCCTTTGACAGACATATAAGAGCACCTACTCACTAGTGCAATGCAAAATGTTAGTGATTATATATACTGAAGTGATTGAGACAACGACTCTAATGGAGGAAAGAAACCTTGATTAATAACAAATGCCACTAAGAGAACAGATTGTTTTATGAGGAATGATTCACAACGAAAGTAGCAATAGGATATGTCCTTCTCTACTGGCTGAGAAGTGGCAAGAATAAAAACGCAGATGCCTGAATATCAGTAACAATTTTTCTAGAAAGATTTCTAAAATAAGTTTCTAGAATACAATTTCTCCTCTCTTTAATTTACAGGCTGCAGATGTATCAGAACATGTATTACTTGCTTATATGTTTCCGGAACTATATGCAGCTCTGTGCTGCTGCTTTCATGGTTTGTACTTAATGCATGTGAAACTAAAAAACATGCAAGGTGATTTACCAGAAATCACTGCACCTGTATTTTAAGTTAGCATACTGTCTCCATAAATTAAGTATCACACAATCTCTGAATTATGGAGGTTGGCAGGGACCTCTGGGTCCCTCTGGTCCAACCCCTGCTCCAACAGGGCCACCCAAAGCAGGGTGCCCAGGACCACAGCCAGACACCTTTTGAAGATCTCCAAGGAGGAGACCTCACAGCATCTCTGGGCCACCTGTGCCAGGGCTCCGTCACTCATAGAATAAAGAATCACTTCCTGATGTCCAGGGGGAACCACCTGTTTCATTTTGTGCCCATTGCCTCCTGTGCTGTCACTGCGACCCACTGAAAAGAGCCTCGCTCTGTCCTCTTTGCACCTTCCTTCAAGTGTTTGTATGCAACAGAAGCATCCCAACTACTTTTCCAAAACGTAATGGAGCAGGTGGGCTGTACACGTGTGCACACAGCGTAAGCTGTGACAACCACCAGTAGGTCTGGCATCACCAACAACAGACAATGAAAAAACATCTGAGCTGCTACAGTGTGCAGTTCTGGATATAGACCTAATCAACCCATTCCATTGCTTCTACTTACTTATTTTATATACATTTATACTTATTAGAGTGGAATCATCATAGGCAGAATTACTTATTTGGTGCATATTTTTTTTCTAATAATCTCTGGGGAATGAACAGATCTGCTTTCTTAAGAATTACAGTCCCAGCCTCTGTAGTAATAAAACTGACCAAATATATACATACATTTTTTTTTCTGAAAAGATCATTTGCTCCACAGCAAATTGTTTCAGATATAATATTAGCATACAGAAGCTTGAGAAACTTATTTTGTGGGGAAAAAAATCTGAATGCAAATAAATAATTAGCCCCACCCTACTGATTGATAGTGTTAAGAGAGCATCATTTGCAGACCAATACCTTGTAGGGACAGCACTAGTTTATGTTAAGAGCACAGTAAACAGCTGAAGTTAATGATGGAATATTAAAGAATTTGGTAAACAGACTGCAATTAGCACATTTCTGATGCATTAGGCTTTGCTCTGCAGAGCACTCGAACACTCTGGCTCTGAATCAGCAGAACACTTAAGTGTCTTAACAGTATAATTATACCAATAAGTATAAAAGTCATTCCTCCATTGATTTTAGTGGTGTGACTCAAATCTAAGCACATGCTTTAAGTATTTTCCTGCATAGTGACCTTTACTGTCCATCTAAGCAGGAGTGTACTTTTAATTCTGTTTGTAGCTACTCCTGACTTCAAACTGGAGCTGTACACATCCCGCCGACATCTCTACACTTTATTTTGAAAACAAGGTAATAGGAGTCTTTCCACCACTCTTTAAAACAGAGCTTCCTGCTGCTGTAATAAAACAGACCAGTAAGCTCAATAGAATGGAAATAGGAATTGGGCACAATCCATATTGATGACACTGTATTATTAATAAATTACCTTCTGTGAACTTTCCATGAATTATTAAAGCAAATAAATCCTATTTTCAAGTGTTATAGATACTAGATAATTTATAAATATGGGATCACTGAATTATAATTCAACCTTTTCCCCAATCTCTGTATTTCCATTTCCAAATTGCTTTTAAAATGTCCATGTGGTATTATTGGCTATAGCTGTTTATATATGAATTGGATTTCTCCTGCTTCAATGCACTGTCGCCAAGCCCAACACAAACCTGATGCACTGCAGGCACCACAAATGGCTAGTTACTTATCCTGAATCCGTGCTCTACAATGAAGTGTTTCTTTGCACCACTCTTTCCAAGAGGACAAACACATCCCCTTCTACACCAACACTTCGAGTAATTCCTGTCCCCCACACCTGGGAGGGCAATGAGAGGGGAAGGGCAGGTGAAATGTGAATGTGTCTGTCAAGTACTCAAAGCACAACTTTCACTGGTAAGTAACCTTTCTTTCTTCTACAAGTTCACTCCTGCACTCTAACAGCTGACAGCTCCCAGCAGCTCTCCTGCCATCAGAGGTCTGGAAGAGGATCTCAGAGTGCTCAGAGTACGCAATGATTACAGCAGCACCCTGCCTAAGTGAAGCTGGGGGTGGCACAGCACTGAGCAAAGGCACGGCTAAGTGTCCAGCATGCTGGTGTCCAGGAGCTGTTGCCTGAACTCTGGTAAAAGGCACTGAGGGAGGCTTGAAACTCTCTGTTCCTGCTTGTACAGCCTGCCCGCACGTACACAGAAATCTACTGGACAGATGCTGTGCGGAAACCGCGAATTTTGTACATCCCACTAATGGAAACGAAGAGCCTGGGTGACTGTAGTGGGTCCGGACCTGCGCAGCTGAAAGCCCTGCTGACACCAGGGATGTAAGATAAAACATCTCCCCAAGGGGGTTCTGGAGATGTCAGGGAGACCAATCACCTGACATCTCAGATTTACCCAAGTCACTGGCCCTAGCTTTCTTGATACTGTAAGGAAGGAGCCACTCTGCTAAAACAGTATCAAAATTTCCAGTATTACTACCTTGAAATGTGTTTTATGTTGAAAACATAATGTAAAACCTCCTTAAATGAAGGAATAGAAAACACAGGAGCTCTTTGGCTTCTAAGCCTACAGCGAGCTTAATGGAAAATACTGTGCATTGGAATGATCTATTTTTATTCCAGCAAACACAATTTCTCTTTTCTGCCTGCTGTGTTTCAGATACAAATCAAAATAAATCTGCAGTAATTAAATTAAGAGCTTACACATGCTGTTTTGGTTTGTTTTTGTAAAGTTTTTTTCCGTACTTGATACCTCTTTATATTTTTCAGCTGAATTTAACATGCATACCACAAAGGACAGTACCACCAAGACAGAGGTATGTTAGCACTGTTCATATTTTCCCACCTACACACATCCTGACCTGTAGCAGCTATTCTTTTAAGTAGTGAGCTTCTGGAGTTCAAAAACAAAAGGAAAACACATACAAAACCACCACAATATTGTGAGATTACTGCAGCTCTAGATTTAAAATTTGGAAGAATGCCTAACAAGGATTAGGATGAGATCAGTCTACTTAAATAGTTTTATCTAAATCTCTGGAGGCAGAACTTGAGAATATCATGACAACACAAAGCTAAATAAGTTACTATCCAAGAGAATCTCCAAATAATTTTCCTGAGAACAGAGAAGAGTTGTAGTAGAGGTTGCTGCAACCACAGAGAAATGATCAGAACATTAATTCTGACGTTATCTTTTTTTTTTCCCTTAGCTCTTAACAAAATCAAATGATCACTAAAAGACATTAAACTCTTATGTGTAGTCTCAAGTGAAGTTGAACTCGGACTGCAATCTTTTAGTGAGCGCATGCTGTCGAGGAACAGAGCAAACGCTGCCCTCCTCTGCCTCACTGCCCCGACCCCAGAGTGCAGCGAGGCTCGGGTGTGCACAAAGGCTCAGAGCAGCAGACCTTGAAACAACCATCCTGCGGCAAGCCCGTGCTAGGACTGCACCAGTGTTAAGAAGAGGCATCTTTGAGCTCTCGTGCCTAAAATGTTCCGAGTTCCTCTAGCAGTGTGTTATTTCTAGCCTTGCTGAGCACTGACAGCCTAAGAGAAGGACAATTCAGTGCTGGTTCCCTTTTAAGCAAGGCAGCATTCAACAACCACAGTAATGTTCAAATAGTCTGGGGGACTACTGTTTGGTGCCACAGGCCCCGCTTGTGCTGGAAAACATTAACCAACCAGCCAGAAGATGAAAAGAACAGGATGTGAACACTTTTGTGGAAGTCTAAGTAAGACATGCTAAGCAGAAGGCATATATTCAATCGCTTATTGACTTTTGATGTCTACGAAATACATCACAGAATCACAAAACGTACTCACATGATCCTTCTAATACTAATAGAAGCACACACTATTTATTATATGTATAGAAATGGTAAATAGTGATCAGCTTTATCTATTCCAAGACACTTTATCTGTAAAATTATGGCATACAGGCAAGAAAAAAATATATGAAAACCCTAAGCATCTCTGGTCCTTGGTCAGCATTGATATCTTCTGAATTATTCATTTTATCTTTCCTGTTACTGATTCACTGGTTTATAAAACATGTTGGAAGAAGTAAGAAACATCTCTACCACATATGTGCTTTTCCTAGCCTAAACCTAAACTCAGATAGATGATTAAGCTAAGTTAATACATCAGTGATTTCTAAAATGAGACTTCAAAGATAGTAAAATAATTTGAATTGCATAAGGATACATTTTTCTTAAAGGACAGAACTCTGGATGATTGCAAGCAACTGTCTCCATGGTGAATTACTGAGAAATTGCACTGCTGGAATTCTATAGCAACTTCCATTTCTTTTAAAATTTTTTTAAATGTACGTAATTAAAGGAGTAATGGCATTTCACTGCTTGATAGTTCCAGTTCTAAGAACCATTTTAATTCTGTCCTTAGTGTTTTGTTATTATAAGTAACAACAAGGAGGATATGAGATCACAATTCAAAAGACAGGGTAGACGTGCATGTGATTTACAGTGCCAGGCAAGGTGAAACATGTCGCCTTGGCATTATGGATTGCCATTGATAACAAATGGAGTTTTTGTTGTACACAAGAATAAAGGATAAAGCATACAACTGTCTACTTTGCTACCTCGAAAACTTACACCAACTATACACATATCCTGGAATTACTATGACACATATTGCTAGAACATCTGTAGCCTGTGAAAGGTGGAATGAGGTTCCAGTAAGACAAGTTAATGAGACTCGCCAAGCACTTTCGGAAAATGGGTAATTCAGCAGCTCTGTCCTATATTAAGCCATCTTGGCTAGGAGCGGTAAATACAGATTAACAGTTTTATATTAATAGACAGAGGTCACTGTAAAATTTGAAAAAAATACATAATGCAGCAAGGAACACTGCACTTAATATATTTTACTCAGAATGGGGAAAAAGAAACTAAGAAAGAAAGAAACAGCCTGTCAAACACATCTAAGGCTTTGCCATTTGTAGTTTGAGCAGCTGTTTATTCCTCCTTTTCTTTAATTCAGTTATTTGTCTAGGCTTTCTATAGTGTAAAACAGATTGAACATCAAACACAATCATTGCAAGAAAGTTTCTATATATAGGCAAGGTGACTACTGTCATTAGAAAAATGATTTTATTCTCAGGAAGTTGAACGAACTTTTATTTCCTCTCCAGTTAGTGGCTTTGTTTCCTTTTCTTCAGATTCTGTTAAAATTTACATGAAGTTAATAAAAAGCTCAAGATGGACCAGAGCCCTGATTGAAGAATCAAAACTTTGTCTCAAAAAGAAGACTCCAGACCTGGGAAGCTGCAACTCATGAACATTTTTGGAAACAAAACTTCTCAGGTGTCCAAGAAGGTCCACAGAAAACAGCCCAGCACAGGGTTGGTTAGTTTCCAATGCCATAGTGTAGCTGTTATCCATTTTTATCTCAGTTTACAGGTTTCTAGGACTGATTGCTCAGGAGCTTACTGTAACACTTTATTAATGTTTGTAAATTGCTTTCACAACCTTAAACGAAAGTGAATAGAACAGTATTGTTGCAAAGTATTTTTCATTGATTGCCTAGAGATTCCCAGCAGTCTCCTATTTCACTACAGCAATATTAATAGAGAGTCTCTGATATAAGAACCAGTAGAAACGAACGTTTAAGATCCTCAGAGTGAACCATCCACTATATGGAAGAGAACCCTCTAGCATTTCAAACAGCATTATATCTGAAATAGAAAGTGCGAAGCATGCTTTATCTTTTATAGCTTGTAAATCCAAATGCATCTTGAAAATTTGAATACTTTAAAGATGCATTATACAAATTATCCAGGAAATCGCATTTCATCTTGAAGGCCTGTAATACTATCAAGACTTGGCAATGGCTAGGAGCCGTGCGTAGACATATATTGCACCCTCTTAAGGACTTTGCTGGAACCCTTCCCTGATTGTACAAGCTAACAGGAATTAATAAAAATAGCAATGTAAGACATGGCTTGTAAGAGTGATGTCTAATCATATACCTAGTATAGCTAATAACAGAGATTTCGTCCATGGTATAATGTTTGTTACTGTTCAATAAGAACAATAAGCTGTCCCGTAAGTAAAATATTTTTTTTTCTATTTACAGTTGAAACTGCAAATGTAATAAATCATAAAGTATACAATGCCTAGCAACCATACATACAACAATGCTTTTTGGGCTTAAACATAAAAGCTATAAACTGAAGATAAATGTTCCTATTGCTGCAAGATTGATCCCCTGGTTTTGATATCAAATATTAGCATCTTACAAAGAAACAGGCACACCAGCAGGAAGGCAGTCTGATTTCCAGAGTGGAACCCTGCATTCACAAGTTTTCTCCTTTGTGGATCTTCCCATCTTTAAAACACTTCTCTAAGCTTGCCACATTAATTAGGTCTCTTTCATAGACTGTCTTGGAGGAGCTTACTAAGTGGCCTTCCCCCAGGGCATATTAAAAATCTTCTTTTTTTTCCCCTCCGCACAGCCATGTATTTTCACTAGAATCTCAGGAAAGTAATTTTCTTTCAAAACTTCCAATTAATAACAGTCATTGGACTTTAAAAAAAAAAAAAAAATCAGTCAAAAAATTATCAGGTAAGGGATAGAAGCGCCCAGCCATCTCACTCAAATATATGTTACTGTAATCATATAAGCCTTTTTTTCACTAGAAACCACAACAAAAATTTGACCATTTTCAGTACTGATAGGAGCACCAATTAAAAAGCATACACAGATAGCACATAACTCATTTCAGGTGCCAGTTCAGCATACCATCTTTTTAAAACATCATCCACACTCATCATCGTAAGGCTTTTAAGTTGTTAACATACCTCAGTAGCAGGGCTCTGAAGAAGCAGGAAGGTTCTCAATATGTAAAAGTTAGTTTATTAAACAAGAAAGTATTGAAGAATCTCTAAGGTATTAAATTTGAGATATCTATCTACTGAAAGAATAGCTCTGAAATACAAATATAAGACACCAAAAAGAAAGGTGAAGACCTACAGATGGATTAAGAGAACTTTTTTCAAATTCCATCAACAATGGTTTAAGTTTGATTTTTTTTTTTAAATGGACCCTGTCTGTAACTAGTTCTATATATGGACCCCATTTTCCTTCCATGAACAGTGCTAAAAATTCGTTTTTTAATTATATAAACGCTTTTGTTTCATAATATTTTCCAGTCTTAGAGACCAATACTATGAGAGCTGTTTTGTAGCTACTCAGCAAATGGATTACTCAGATTCTGTAAGATCAAATATTAGTCAAAATGGGTTTCTGCGACTGTCCCCAGCTTTTAGCAGAAATGATATCCAAGATGCACAATGCAGAATGCAATTGTGCTGTAAGGCACAGCTGCAGTAAGATGGGATTCAGAAACCATTAGATTATTTGGCAAACCTACAAAGATTTACACACAGCATGTCCAATAATCTACATATGTCAGAGTAGTTTCTAATAACAATTGCACAGAAAATATTTTAGGAATGCTTGTAACAGCCAGTTATGTATATTATCAACTCTATGTCTGGAAGTACAACTGTCCCTCAGTGAACATGCTTTAAAAACTACACCTACTAAAACCAACTTTACTTATGGCTGACAGCACGCTCTGACGATGCCAGTGAGATTTTTCCAAGCTAATGATATCCTTTATACAGCTGGAAAAGAAACATTATAAATGTTTTTCCTGAGAGAGACTGTAGGTAACACACATGCTCAACAATCCCAAACCAAGTGCATGATATTGTATTTTGAAAAGCAGAGAAGCCAACAGGCTTTCTAGACTACTGGTTTTCATATGAGGCGGTTGAGTAGCCACCGAGCCCAAACTGTACCAGCTAGGATGACTTTTAACCTGGCCTATGGCAGAAATCTGAGAATGCAGAAAGGACTGAATGGGGAAAATGGGAGTGAGATCCTGATATTCTCTTTTGTTAAACATCAGCAGTGACTGCAGAGGTGGCCACTGCAGGCTATGCTTTCCACACTCAAAAAAGGCTCATGTTTTTCAGACCATGTCTCCCTTACATCATTATCCCATCACAGCTAATTAAATCGTTGTACTACTCCTCTCTGTGTCGTGCCACCTCTAGTTCTGCCTGTCTTGTTGTATATTACTGCAATCCTAATGACATAGCACAAGTAGTCAGTTCCAGGTACTTCAGAAAGATCCATTATCAACAACAAAGGACATCGTAGCTCTAGGTGCTGAAATGGGAAAGTCTTTTAATACAGCACCCAATACCTATGCATATCTGGAGAACATAAATCTGTACTGACCTCAAACTGAATTTTAAATAACTTCAGAAATGTTAATTATATTCATAAGTTTAGCATCAAGATGTCAAAAAATCTTTTAAAGGACTCCACAGTGCAGAGGGTTGCATTCAGCAATTCCAGAGCTCCTGTTCCTATCAGTCACGTGTATCCTGTGGCCACATCAAGAGTAAACCTCTCAAACAAACCACCTAACCTTCAGCACATGCAAGAACATAATGGTAGTTACAGACCCTTAGTATTAAGATGCTTAACGTGAACCTATTTAGCTCTTAACAAAATTTTTTAATGTCATTGATCCTGGATTTTTTTAAAGCTACTTTCTGTTCCTTTGACAGATGTGCTATGCTGCATTTCATTACTTTCTCTCCTTACCTCGTTCTTCTTTTGTTTTAGATAAGTGATGAGGCTTTCGGAGAAGATTAAGCACTGGCAGGCAAAGCAATGGCCCAAACACGGTTTTAATTGGAACCTCAAATCCTGCGGAAAAAATAAGAAATTAAACCATTAATAATTTAACTTTACTAGCAGAGTGAGTCCATGTATCCTGTTTTAGGCAGTTTTTAAAGTATTTCTTCGTATTTGATTTCAACAGGTACAAAATGTATTAGTCAAATCACATTAGAAATAAAATCAAGATCTCAGTGAGGTACGCACAGCTGCTTAGAAGTGCTACCCCAAGTAGTTCTCACCTAGGCATGTAGTCTACCGAGTACTAGTAATATGTCAGAATTTACTTAAGCCTCGAGTCTGTAAAGAAAGCTTTCTTCTCTAACATCTAAAAATCTTCCCATTATTGTATAACATGTATAGTATTTTCCTATGCTGCTACAATACACTCTTTGCCCCGTGAATGCTTGACAGAGTGCAACCATTATACAGCAATATGACTCAAATGCAACCAAGACATAATGCTAAACAATTCAAGCTTTAAGACAAAAGGTAGTGAAAGAAATTTCATTTCTGTTGAGATTGGCAAAGGCTCTAAACATAAATACCTCCATAAAAGTAAACCATAAAAGCAATTTTTTTACAGAGTCAGAGGTTATGTGTTGCAGTATTGGGCAAGCGGCAACCAAATAGCCAACAAAATGAAACAACTTGGCATATGAGCAGCTTATTTCTGAAAATGAGACGTTCTTGCATTAATAATTTTTCTTCAGGTATATGTTAGAAAAAAGTCACACATACTTCACAAAATACCTTTAAACTTTTTTTCTGAGAAATTCATTTTGTATTTTAAAAGACCCTAGGCCAGGTTCTTATAGAGAGTAACTGGCATTGATCCAATGATTTCAGTGGATCAGCAGTAATTTGTACAAGTAGCTAATCCAACCAACAGAGTTGAAATTGTCTACATTTTCAAAGGCACGTCAAGGGAGGAGGTGGCGTTTCATTTTCTTACTTGGCTGTTATGGACAGCAAGCATAAATAAACTTAATTTGGGATTAAAATTGAATTTATGGACCATGAACCTCAGCCACACCAGGCCGCTGGAATTCAAAAGGCATTTTGTAATAGGCAACTGGTTATCATTAAGTGTGTTCAATTACATTATTACCATTATTCAGTGCAGTAAATATATCTAAAGCCTGTGTAGAAAGTGGCATTTGGAGCTGCTGTAAGAGCATGTACTCACAAAAGCACCTTTCAAAATGATAGTTTGGATGAGTAGTGCTTTTATATTTTATTGTTTGTTAAGCGAGGGCTGCAGGCTCTCAGGGTGGGGTGTGTGTGTTGAAGTCTAAATTGATGCTTATAACTAGAACAGCTGGCAATTTAACAGTTTTATTATTTTTGTAATTAAAATTTCTTTTCTGGACAACTAATTTGCTCAAACATTTCTCTGAATACTCATCAGTAGAGTTTCTTCAAGCACAGAGGGAATTTCTGGTCAAGATGAGGGTAAGAGAAATAGAAAACCACAGTTCAAGTCTCTAGCCTGACCAGTTTTGGAGAAACCTTAAAATCTTTCCCTAAATAACGTTCTTCTTTCTGAATTCTACTCAGGATCCAAGTCCACATAAGTCCAAAGCTTTGGTCCACAGTCTGACTACGTAGTCTACAGTTTCCTTTCAAAAGAGTGTCTACCCAAAGACAACACCATGTGTACGTGATAATCTGCTTGCAACGCTCCTTGGGATTGAAAGCAGCTGCAGTTGCCTTGCACGGCGCAGAGATTAGGTTTTGTCCTAACAGGACCTGCAAGGACAAGGCTACATCTCCCTGCATCATACTCATCTGCCCATTATGTCCTCCCAGAAAGCAGAAGCAGGAGATCACAGCACCGATGCACCACAGAGGCCGTGCAAGAGCCAGTGCAGACCAAGCACAGCTGACGAAGCATGATTAATAACGTTGGCACTCAAGCAAATCTGAACACAGTGGTTCAGATGAGTCTGCATCATGTCCTCCAGTATTTCTGGTCGCTCCTGAGTTATCAAGGCCTTTTCCACCACCCAGGTTTGTCAACCTTTCCTCACCCGGCTACATAACAAAGAACAGATGGATGTTATCGCATGATTAGGTGCAAAGTCAGATGAAACTGACTCAGTGAAAGTTGCCATGGGTGCTGGGAATGAATTTTAACCTAAAGAAATAGAACCAAAGCAGAGGCAGCCTACACCATCAGCTTCACACCAAAAGTCCTGCTATTCATATAATGACAGACTTGCAGATTTCTAATGTTCCACAGCTGGGAAGCAACTGATGTTCAACACCAGCAATTTAGCCCTAGAAATTTTTAGAGGTTTATAAAACCGCTTTTTCTCCAGAAATTCAGAAATGAGTTTGAGGGGAAAACAGGACATTTCTTCCTGAAAACAATTTTAAGTTTAAATATCACTCCTTCACTTCCTTCTCTATCAATAAATAATTTTCAACACAACTACTGGGCTTTTCTACATACATTTCAAAAATATCTTAAACTGCAAGCTCTCCAAGCAGCATAGCTCCTTTTAGCAAAAAAGGACATTTAAGTCAGTCATTCAATAAATAGCCGTTCAAAGGCATTACTAATGTTTCACAGGAGGCAATTTTAGAGCCTGGTGTTCTAAATGAGGCCCAGGTACTAAGTCTCTGCCTAATTTAAAGAATGAATTTATTTGTCTACCGAGCTATAAAAATAACAGATACAAAAATAACAACCACAATAGCCGTCATTACAGTTTTGTAGCCAAGCCTGCCAGAAACAAGAAAGGACAATATCTTATCTCGAGCAGTAAAAAACAGGACAGCATGGCAGTTTGTCCCCCTCTGGAAATGTGAGAGCCCCCAGGGCACACAGATTGTGTGCTGCACGTGAGGCTCAAGAACGCTTTGGCTGGGATCCATGAGAAGGATAATTGAACAAAAAAATAATCAAAATTGTTGAATAGTTTGACTATAAACATACTAATTGATGCTTCAGGCACAGGAAATTCAATAAAGTGGTGAAGCATACAGTAAAACAAATCTCACAGCGGTCTTCAACTTAATTCACATTCACAGAAATATCATAAAGATAACTTTAAGAGAGGGGAATTAACTCCATCTGACTAACAAACTCCATTTATTTAGAGAATAACCACGTTGCTTGATTTACTGCCAGCATGTCCTTTACTGTTCCACCAGTTGTACATGTCCACTTGCTCTTATTTTACATCAACCAGATTTTTCAGTATTTGGAAGAGGGCCACGCTTCACTAAATCATGATGTACTATAATATTAAATTTCTTCTAAGTTTGCTTTACCATGATGAATATGTGCTTGGAATGTAACAAGAGAAGAAATGTCAGCATCTCCTCCACACCATGTGTTTGTGTAAGAATATACTTGAAAGAAGTATGTGAGAGCCTGACATGTCCTTGGGGTATGATTAAAAGCTTGTAAAAGAAAATATTTCAAAAAAGACAGCTCTGACTTTAGCCACCACCGGGGACAAGGGATCTTTCACCTAAAACATGTCAGTCATTCATAGGTACAGCTGAAATCATACAGAGGACATATTTTAAAACCTGGTGATTTACATAGAAACCCCAAGTCAGAGACACCCTGTGGGTGACAAAAACGACAAACTTTAACTGTAGTTTCATTTTTCATAGTAATAGTGAGCCAAACTTGCTCACTTCAAATTGATAAAACTAAATGATAAAGAAAACTACTATTTTTGGGGAAAAAAAGTCCAGAATAAGAGAGGGAAAACTCCATGTAGAACATGATTCCTTAGCAGAGAAGACATTTCCCTAGGTTGTGCTCTATCTAATGCCACATGTGGGCCGCACTAACTCAGTTCTGTAGGAAAGGACTGAATTTATTCAAAGCTATTGAGATTTGTAACATATATTATATGTTTTAAGTAAAGCTGACTTTTAATTGGGTCTATTTCATTAAAGATATTATTTCCTACGCTTCAGAGTCTGTTCCACTTTTGTGAATCCCCTTATTTCCTTTCTGACAGCGAGACAATTAACCGAGTACAGAGACAAATCCAGCTGTAACTCGCAGTATTCCTTCTATGTAATACAGAAACAATTTACACGAGCTCTCATCTCATCCAAAGTTATCATCAACAATTTCTTAAAGAAATAATAATAATAGATTGATCAAAGTGTGAAATCCTAATATCTGAAACATGAAATATCTCTCTGTGTTGATCAAGTCCAGTTCCAGAGTCTAATTTTTTCTTCTGCATGGATGATTCAGTATCCTAGAAGTTCAGGACTGAAGTTAACATTTTCCAATTCTGCACACTGATCCTGTTTCTCTCCTATGCGTAATAGCTGGTGTCTAACAAAGAGCATACGCTACAGCCTCAGTAGGAGCATGGGGTGCTGGCAGGGGCTGAGACCCTGAACCCCTAACCACTGCCAACCAACTATGTTGAGGATTGTCAGCTTGCAAGAATTAAGTGTCTTTGAGACCTCTATCTTTCCATGAAATTCACTCCAAAATAGTGTCAGAAGTAAACAGGCAAAAACAGATGGGTATAAAGCATAAACCCGGTCTCCTTAGTAAAAGGGACCAGAACTACATTGCATAAGAGACATTTTCCAACTGGAGTGAGTAAACTACAAGACCGACCAGAAAACTGCATTGAACTGTGTACTGAGATACTGGGAATGGATGATTCCTGATGCTCCCCAACAGTAATAGTGTAAAAAGGTTTAAATTTGAATCAAAGGTCCCAGATGCTTTAACTTAACATTGAACAGTCATCTCCTTGTATAACTAATTCTACAACAGGAAACTTGGTATTTATTCTCAGAGTGATGCTTGCTGTTCCTATAAACCAACTCCTAGCTTCCATTTAGCGCTAGCTGGGGTTTTGTTTTGGTGTTCTGTGTGTTTTGTTTTTCTCTTTTTGAATGTTGAATTGTGTAAATAGATACAAAAGAAAACAGGAGATTTGTTTTATGCTTCCTTTTGTATGTTTATCTTTTGAAATTAGCTATAATAGTGCCTTTGTATTAATAACAAGCCCATTAGTGACAGACAACAGCAATTAGGAGATAGTCTCTTTGTCTTTATCAAGCATGGATGTCAGCTGAGAATATGCAGAGTGGTTCAAATTGCATTCTCTAGTGTGGAGGGTGTCATAATTTTGACAAGGCAAAATATGCAGGGTTTCCTGACAGAAATGAAAGCTCCAAATACTGTCTTTCTCCAGCTGAGGGAAGATGTTTACAGACAACAAATTTAACATTAATAAAGCAGTTAAACCTCTGAAGGCATTTTTCTAACCCATGAATTCCTGATTTGCTACACTCAGACATCCTCTCTCTTTAAGCATCTTCTTTAATTTGTACTGAAATCTTCTGTGCCCTATTCTAGCCCATAAGAGGTCTGTCTGTGGACTCTCTTTAAGGCCTACAAGGTCACTGTGCTTGAGGATCTTTCTTCTCTGCACCACACTATTAAGATTTTCTATTGGTTTTCCAGCCTAGACGGAAAATCAGCCTCTTGGAACAGACCATGTTCTGGATGCTTATTCCTGAAAAAACATCATTTTTGGTTTTTGAACACCAAAACCTTTTTTATTAACATGTGAAGGGCTGACTGAAAGCAGACTTTCTGCACCGAGAGACATGAAAAGGGCTGCTATTTTCTCTTTCCCATTCAAAGTGCTTATGTCCTTCTTTCTTAGAAATATTTTCAATCTTACTACTATCAGTAAAACACCTGCTTTCAATAATAACCATTTAATTCAAATTTTAATTTTGCTTAGGCTGCTTCCAGAAAATAATTTTCCAACAAATAAATTGATTTTATTAGTTACTTATCCCACTCTGTTATTTGCTGTTATGACAATCTAAACACACAGTTATGCTGGTTCCCTACCCAAAAGGTCTCAGCACTAGCATGTAATTACTTAGTTAAGCTTCAAATTCATTTGTTGTTAGTTTTGTTCCTTCGAATAGTTCCTCATTAAGTTATTGCAGGGAGCTGTGTTTGCAGAGCAAAACAGAAAAATACAAGCTCTTTATTGAATTCTTTCAATACCCCCTTTTTATCTTTAAACTAGCCAATTAGCATATTAATTAGATGTAGTACTCACAATTCTACAATTAACTGTGGCATCACATTCTACTGATTTCGAGTAATGCCAGCTGTACTTATATCCTAACATCTTCACTTAACTTTGCTCAGATGACATGCTACAATACTAGATGTTTTTATTTTGAAATACATCTTATTAACGGTAAGTATCCAAGTGGATTGTTTTTGGACTTTGTCAAAATTTTCCGGTCCTAACAAATAAACATCAGGCTCATTAATTAGTTGAGAAATGAAACCCAACTGACCTCAAAGCTTACTCCTTTTCTATTTTTACTAGCTTCTACTTTTTATTTCTATTATATCTTTTATTTTGACTTCTCAGGCTCAACTGCTTCTCCTCACAACTTCCACAATTCCAACAGAACTAAAACCTTCACAGACCAGCAACACCTTTGAATGAGAATAACTATTTGTGAACCAAATCCAAAATATTTTCTACTCTGATGCAGACTGCTGCTGAGGGACATTTGGGCACTACCAAAATCTCACTGAGAGCACCCACCACCACTGCCAAGGCTGGTTTCTCTCTCCCACTTCGGTTATTAACATTATACCCAGCATAGCTGGAATTACTCCAAGAAATGTAACAAAATTGAAGTTTTTACCTTTCTAAGCCACGACTTAATAGCTGAAAATGGAGAAAGCATGTCAACAGCTATTCTGCACCTCCTGCAACTAAGCACACTTGAGATACTGGATATCAGCGTGTAGATGTGGGTGCAAGAGAACCGAGGAGCACATACCCTCTCCTGGCACTACCCTGCAATTGAATTGTGTCCACTATGTTGTCTGAGAGCAGCTCCAGGCCTGCCTGAGTGGTAAATAAACAAACGAGTAAATAAGCCCCCCCCAAAACAGCCAGTGCAGACGCACAACATTTCTGGTCTGTTAATCGTGCCTTGTCCTGCAGTGCTTTTTGGAAATTAGTCTTCCATAAATGGCTGCAAAGTTGCTGCCTCATGACAATCTTGCTGATCAGGAGAAAGGACAGCTGCTGTATGGCACCAAATAGGGCAACTGCAGTCCTGGTTAGCCCCTTCAGGAGCTGTACAAAACAGAAGGGGGGAAGAGCAACTACATCCCTCATCCCAAACTGTGTCTTCCAAATGAGGCTCAGCTGGGAAGGGATGCTCCATCTGGGGCTATTTTTGAATATAAAAGAGCTCAGTAATAAATTCATAATGGAAAAAATTCTCATTTACAGCAAAATACAAATATTCTGTGTTTGCGGGGTGAGTACACCACGGGTTGGTCCACAATGGTCAAAATACTTCTGACAACCAATAAACATCTGATGACAATTTCAGTGTAAGTGTTTACATTTGCCAAGTAAAATTCATCTACTAGACCCGCAAGGTCACACTTGCTGTAGCTAAACATTTTACAATACAAAGAATTCATTTAAAGGCAACATTCTGGTAATGCCCTCATAAAACTACAGTAGCTGAGATCTGTCTTTTCACATGAACTCAAAGGGACACAAACATTTATGGCCCAAGTCTGATAGCCTGAATACAAAACGCCTATCTAAATAGTTATAAACAGACTCCAGCTAGAATATTACAAGATTGAGGACTATATGGGTGACTGCCCTGTAGAGACAGAGCTGCTGGATTGCAATTATTCATGAGAGTTTCCCAAACATAAAAAGCCCTGTTCCTGTATGGTGTGATAAACGCCAGCCTCGTCTGCAGCACTCCCTTCCTTCCCCTGTCCTCTGGACTTGGGCAAAAATCCAAAGCAATTAAAAAAAATGAAAAGATAAATTACAAGCTGCCCACTTATCAGATTTCTATCTTTGCAAAAGCCTATTGATATTAACAGGTGTTTATGAAGTCACATATACACTAAGACAGTATTTCAAGCTGGCTGCGGCCTTGCAGGAATGTACATAATGCACATTATATTTTTGAGAAACCTGGCAGACCTGGTCATTTCATATTCAGTTTCATATAGACATTGATGTATTGGGTGATATTGCGTATGCTTTGCATTTGTTTGAAATATCTCTGACAAGTAGATATTTTTGAATTACTGATCTAAAGATTTTTTTGATATAATTATGAGCTTGAGGCTGAATTTTCAGAAGTGAATTTGGTGGTAGATTTGCAATTCAAAGAAGTTACTTAAATTAACAAAAATGCCCTAAAAGAACAGCTGTCTACCTGACTGATCCAAGAAAATGAACACTGAAAATAAACAGCTGCCCTGTAGAAGACTATGTGATAAAACTAATCACCCTTCGCATAATGTATTTATTTTCCCCTGTGCTTATTACAGACTCAGTGAACCTTCAAAGCTATAAATATTTAAATGTAACAGACATCCCAGGCATGTGAGTTCAAATGACAGTAGCCTGACTACAGCAAATCCAATTCAGAAATCACTAGGTGTGGTAATTATATAACACTCCACCTTTTTTTTTATACATTTTTTTTTTTGTTATACCCATAAAACCTATTTAAAAGACCTTTCTGGTTAAATCTGAATGTTCTCCAAACAAGAAAAGGCTCAAAGGCTACAGCTCTCCATATCATCACAACAACATAATAGACGTTGTAGAGATCAGAAGGATGTATTGAAAGTCACTAGGATAAATATCCCCAGGTGCTGTACTTCATCCTACATCCACCAAAATCAAGTCACTGAGGTAGCCAAGAAATGACAATATCCACTAGCTGAGAAGTCTGAGCTACATTTTTTCCACTTCCAAAAAGCCAGATGAAAGCGTTGACAAAAGCAAGGATGCCTAGTAATAATTTTGGAGTGCAAGCTAGGGGATTAGCTTTAGATACAGGTATTTTCATAGCTGTGAGGACTTTGCAGTCGCAACCCGGATTAAGACAGTTCACAGAGTCCCAATTGGCAGAAACCGCTGTGCCACAAATGAAATAAACTGTTTGAAAACGAATCAATTTTCTTCTTACTGTGTCCATGTAGGGAAGGAAGGCGGGACGTCCTTTCCTTCAGACTTTTTTTCCACTCCAGCAATTTGCAGAGGCTTCTACCATTAGAATACTCCCCACGGCACCTGCTCTTCCCTCCTCATTCCCCGAGCAGCAGGCCCTACCGGGATAATCCAAAAACAGCGCCAGCAAGTTCAGTTATGGCAAAGGGCACGAGAGACAGCATCTAAGCAAAGCTAATCCAACTATCCATCACTTGCCTTGCTTTATGGGCATGAAACATAGCTTGGTCTGATTTATGAGGGAATCTGTGGTGTCCAGAAAGCCTCTTTTGGAAAGTGGGATTTGGGATGCTGCCTCTGACACTGAAGCAAGCAGAAAGCTATGATGGCTACGGAGGCAGTCCCTGAACTAAGGCACCATGGATGTACCCTTACAGTTTCACCCATCCCCACACCATCTAACTGCATGCAGGACTTTCTCCTTAAAGCACCTGGCTTCCAGGCCTCCCAAGCCTGCCAACCCTGCTGTACAATGAGCAGAACGAGCATTTTTTTGTTCTCAAGGAGGGAAGAAGCTCTTCTCTCTCCAGGGTCTCAAACTCAGCAGAAGAGATGAGGGAACCAGGCTGACAACCAGACATACCCTCTTAGGTGTAACATGCAGACGCCCCTCAGAGACAGCTGAACAGCCGTGTGGTTTGTCACACTTGGCATTTTCCTTGTATCTCTGTACAGACTTTATCAGAACCTCTCACAAACAGCTGTGGGATTCTTTTTGAGGCGTGTATGCTTCTACTAACCCTTCAAAATCACGCCTGAGAGAAGCTCCAGTCCCCAGCCAAGTCAACAGGAGGCTTTCCACTGATTTTAATGAGAGCTGGAGGTTGCGGTGTCGGCCCTCAATGAGGCTGTTTCTTCCTTTTCTAATTCCAAAATTGCCTTGCACAGACTGTCTGGAAGGATGTAAAGAAGATTATCAACAATATTCTGAACTAGCTTAACCTAAAAAAAAGTATTTATTCTAAAAGGTCTCAGTGCACTCAGATGTATGACATGCTATGAATATTCAGTACAGCCTCCCCCCAGTAGCCATTCTTTGCAACGCTACTTTTACTAAAAGCCATTTTGATGGAACGTATAGAAAAGATAAGACTTCTTACACAAAATAGGATTCACTGGAAATGCTTTCTAATGCCATTTTTATACTAGGTAAACTATCCTGCCTGCATTCTTTGGCTCATCCTATATTTGCTGCTACAATACGCTCTGCCGTGCTGCAAGTTAAAGAAGGACAAATGTAGCCATCCTCAAGCCTGCATATAGAAATATACTTTTGCAATCAGGAGATGACCCAAGTGCCTCTCAATCCTGCCATATTTAACTTGCATACCCTCACTGTGCTATCAAAATCATTACACATTCTTTAAAATTAATAAAAAAAAATAAATCTTAAAAGACCATTAATAAACAGGCACGAGAGAAAAGAATTTTTAATAGCTCCTGTTAATTGTGTTTATCTCAGTGTGAAACCATGTCAAAAAGCCTGCAACAAATGTATTTTGTTAAAAGTACCACTTGCGCAGCAGGCGCTAAATATTAGAAAGCAAGCTTGTCATTAGTGGGCTACAACTGAAAAGGCTACTAAGGCTCGTGTAAGTTATTAATACATCTTAAAAATGCAAGACAGAGATTAAACTCCTTTTACACCATACAAGATTTTAATTCTACTTTTTCTTCGTGTTATTTAGCTCATAATGCCCTGGCTAACATCACCGGTAGAGACCCCTGGTCTGCCTTCTTCCCCATGTGAAATCTCCACTGCTCTGCCCCCAGCCTGCTTCTGGGGCTCCCGGATTTTACTTGTGTGTTTATGCAAATTGAATTGGTAATTTTGCTTGTTTTCTCAGATTATTTATATGGTCAATAGAGTATAAGAGATGAGAATTTTTTACTTAAATCCACTGTGGTATTTGTGACTCCTGGGATTTCTGCAGATGTGGCTTCAGGCTGCACTGAGCCAGTTTAATGCTGAGCTGACACTGCAAGTGGCAACTCTGCTCGTCTCCAATTTCCCAATCTAATTCATGTCCAACCAAGAGCTGGAGTCAGTCGGCTTATCACATGAAATGTTGTACTCTTTCAGGGTTATTTTTCCATTGGATCAGCCACACTACCAGTACAGAAAAAACGGGAAAGCATCAGGAGCACCAAGGCACAGCGGAGGAAGTAGGCTTCTATTTTAGGCAGTAAAATGCCAGTAAATCAGTTTCCTTTAACATGGAGCACGAATCACCAAATCTGCCTGTTTATAGAGAAGGGCTGAAATCTAAAAGAGACCGGTGTCAACTAATAAGTGCATGTACAGAATCCCAGTGGAGGAAATGAGCTACCTATTGTATAGCCTATTTAAAGCCTTGCTTGAATTTGTAATTCATTCATTCGCAGCTCTCCACCACGAACAGGCAATACACAGACACAATGCAACATTTTTTTCCTGTAGGTCTTTGAAATCTGACAGAGAATAAGAAAGAAGAAAGATGAGAGATCCCTTGGCAACAGAGCTATGATCAGAAATTGTGTTACTTTAAAACATGAGCAGGCTCTCACCTCAGCAGGCTATAGACTCTCAACCACCAGCTGCATGGGTCAGCGCACATGTTCATCTACCAAGCTGAGAAAAGAACTTCTGGGGGTTAGAAGCCGATTTTGTTTGCTTTATTTTCCTTACAGAAGATTACTCTTATTCTGCAGATGACTTTTAATCACAAAAATGTACTGAAAAGACAATGGAAGGCCCAAAACACAATTTCATCCAATTTTTACAGTTGAAAATAAATTGATACTCTCCAGTATCATCAAGGGTTGCAGAACAAAAGCTGCATGAAAAATATTTTATTCTGAAGTATCCACAACATTGGTGCCGTTTCCCAAACTGCAGCACCTTACAGACCGGAACGGTGCTCGGGCTGTTTGAGCATTGACAGCTGCCTCCTTAACGTGTTTGTCACTTGAGATTTAGTGAAGCATAGTAGACACCTAAACATAAGCCAAAATTACGAACTTAAGTTTTTTCTAAATAAGCCTTAGGAAAGGCAACCTCTGGGAATGGCAGAGTCTCCCTGCCAGCTGGCCCTGCAGGAGATGCTCAAAGAAGGACAACACACGTGCACCACGGCATGCCAGGTCACAGCCCTCCTGTGGCACTCTCACTGCTGCCCTCTAAATGAAGCTTAAGGTCTTTCATTTTACTTATAAAATCTTAATGCCCAGGTTCCTGCCTATTTGAGGGATCGTATTTTCCATAAAATATGGTATTACAGAGAGCTTTCAAGCCTGAAAGCCCTTTCATTTTAAGAGACTAGTGTCAAGATATTATCCGTCATACAACAGAAGAAGGAGACCACAAGGTGCTCCTCTATTTCAGTGGAAAATGCAAGTTTCCGGCAATAAGAAAACATTGTTTTCTTCAGAAGAATAGGGAGTGAGAGTCAGCAAAGAGGATGGACAGGAAGTAGAAGAGCCAATAGAAAGAGTAGGACAGAACTGCAAAAAAGTGTGTAATTTGATATTTTAGTCCAAAATAGAACATTTCTTACCCATCTCCAGCCAGCAGATCACTTTGCTTTGATTGCTTAGGTTGAATTTCTTATTTTTAATAACTGATATAACAAGATCTCTTTTTGCCTTAATTAATTCATTATCTTTGGGAAGGTGTGGATATATATATATATTTAATATTGTAAAACAATTCCAAACGATTATAGTAAGTCAAAATGAGGGAGAGGCAGCAGAATGCACAATGCTGTCAGACAGAATTGCAGAATACAGGAGACAAGTTCTTACTTAGGGCTTTCTTGAAGGATATTAACCACAAACACCAGTTACCATTTGAATACTTCTCCCCTCCTACTTTCAGAGTTTAGTCAGCTACAAAGAATGAAGAAACTCTCTCGTTCCAGTTATTCTACCCCAGTTTCATTAAAAAAAAACCAACAAACAAAAAACCCTCCCCCACATATCAAAATAGATTCCTCATATCTGTCCCTCTGCAATCCCTCCACCCAGCTTTACATGTGAATATCAGTGTTCTCGACTACATTAAACTCTTTAAGTACTTCAGTCTTTCAACCTTCATGAGAGAGTTTATCAATCACTGAATTTTATAGGGAGGATCCCAAATTTTGATACAAATGTTAAGGTTGACAGATTAAGGCAAGAATAAATAAAACCAGTACATTATTGCATCAAGGATGCAGTCAATGTTGTGTGAAATGAGGTGGTCTGTCTATTTTGAATTGCTTTAGGATCCTGGGAAACACGGAGCCATCCTTCCGAGCACGGTCAAGGCCCACTTAACATCAATATTTATGTATTTCTAAATAAATCCCAATAAGACCAAGACTTTGTTGAAGTTACGGGTTAATTGCCTGTGAATTTAGGGTCTATGCTTTTATCTTTAAAATGATTTGCAGAAGTGCTTGGGTGAAAATGGAACAATATTTTCATGTTATCTCAGAAAAGCACATATCACACTAAGGCTGTTCCACATGTGAGTTGTTTGAATCTTAAATTTGACAGAAGCGTGAATACCAAGTGCTCAACACCTATGGAAACCTCACCTGTGTTTCCCTCCTTCTAGATAACCAAGGTAAACCCCATTGCAGCAGAGAGATGGGGGCTCTTCGGTAGCTGACAATGGCCACATCTCGCGGACGACACGTGAGCAAGAGACGAAATTTCACGACAGAGGTTCAGCAGTCAGACAATTTATTCTCACTTCATGGAGCCCAATTTTCTTTCTTATTGTGCTAAATCAATGGCTCGTATTACGATGCTTTATGCCATCTCGCACCGTCAGATGTCCCTGTGCTTGTGTGGGAATTGGTTGCAATGGGATAAAGTCTAAGTCTCCTTCATTAACAGTTAAGCACAAAGAAGAAAATCGCTACAGGTATTAGCTCTTTAAATACAGGCATTCTTTTGCGCTAATCAGCTTCTTCTTTTTCATTTTATTCATGATTAATATGGAGGTAGGGACTTTGTGTGTCACATCTGTCAAATAGCAAGGTTCTGACCTACTTTGCTGCTATAATAAGGACAATATTCCCTCTACAGAGCAGTGCAATAAAAATCTTCCCTTCACTGCAGGTTTTTGGAGGGAATAGTGATAGTCTTAAGTAAAAGGAAACACTACTTGGGGAGAGAAATGGATGGATATTTAAAAAAATCTCAACTTTGAAAAAATATCCCAAAGAAACATTATGAAAGCTAGAATAAATCACCATCATAACTCTCCCAAATACTTATTTACCTAAAACAGGTAGAGAACCTAAAACTAGACAGATGCATTGACATTTTTCTTGACAGATTCATAACCTTATGGCTCTCAAAACTTTAATGTTCAATAACATTTCATTAGTATGCTCCAGTGTATTTATTACTATGCATTATTAATACAGATATGTGCCTAGGAGATGTACAGTTTGTAATTATTTTTCCTTTCAAAACATAATAGCTTCACACTGGGCTTGTTGCAGCTACAATATTTCATCTCTGAATGCTCCTTCAAACATTCCGGGGCTGTGACAGAAATTTGTATTTGAACAGAAAAGCTGTCACGAAGGTGCTATTGTGCTATCCATCACATTTTTAATCCTGACCATACTTAGATGTTAGTGAAGCTATCTGTCCAGGACACTAAACATAGATTGAAATTATGCCTTCCGTTCTTACACATCAAAGCCGCAAAGTTAGACCTGTATTCAGTAGGCCTGTATTACACTCTATTAATTTCCTATTAGTTCTCAGCTATGCAAATTCCAGCCATGGTGTCACTGTGGTTTAGACATGCAACCTTGATTTCGGCATCAAAAAATGGAGCCTGTCACTTTTCATAATTTTACAGGAGATTCTACAAATGTAAATCCTTTTTCATCCTGTCATCCTTTTATGTCTTTAATGAGTTTTCTAACAGTGCAGAATCTTAATTTCAACATTCAGAAATACTGTTACTATAACTTTCAGCATCTGAAGTAGCTGCTTAATTGAAGTGTAATTTATACCTATTTTTAGAAAAAGCAATGACGTTTAGATTTTCGATTTTCTTTTTCCTTCCCTCCCGTTTACATTTCACATTCCTGAAGAAAAAAAGTTGCAGCTTAAAACTGAACTGAAGCTGCTAAAACAAAGTCTTTAATCAGGAGCACATTATGTAGTATAATATGATTCCTTAGCAGTTAAAATCTAACATTTGTAAAAACAAATGGCACGCACTTGACAGGCAAATTACACATGGATTACCATTTGTTAAAATTTCATCACAGAAAATAGTTTAACTGTTGGGGATATGAGCCAAGATCAGCCTGACAAGTACTCTACATGAAAGATTAGCATATTCTCTTCCAGAGGTTTATGCTTAATTTAGATGCATCGACTTTTTGCCACCATTGCTGACCTTTATGTCTAATCAAAGTCCCTTTGAATCCAAATCCCCAACCTTTTATCTCTCCTGACAGCTTCTAATTTGAAGCCTTGTAATAAAGTCTATTAAAATTCAAAATGTATCTGTGTTTAAAGCTTGGTTCGCTTTGCTTGATTTTCAAATGGGCTGATTACAGAGACACCAAACTTTTCACTTTAAGATTTAGACCATGCTGAAAGAGCCCTTTGGAAGAAGAATCAACCTAAATTTTTAGTTATAATGCACAAAGACTGTGTATATATCACAACTCAAAATAAAAATGTCTGTAAGTAGCACTGAACACAGACATAGCGCGAGTCGGGACATGCAACTGCATTCGTGTTAGCGGGCACGGGCAGCTCGGGTTCAGTGCATCAGCCTGGGGCAGGACAGGCAGTGCTGTTCTGATATAAGTTATTACAAACTCATTTACACAAAAAACACATGCCCGATATCTACAATGAAACATGAACACAAGTTAGATTTCATATCTTTGCATGGGTACTGGTTATAGAATTAAACAAACAAATCCAAAAACCAACTCTGAATAACTGCTGTCCCCAGAAAAAGGGCATGAAAGCTCAGTGTTTGCCAATAAGGGCTCAGAGGTCCCTCCATAAAGATGTCACACCAAAATAAGGAGTCTTGTAGCTCTGAGAAGAAAAAAAAAAAAAAAAAAAAAAACCAAACAAAAAAACAACAACAAAAGAAACACAACAACAAAACAAACACCCATCTTTTGGGAGCATCTTATTTCCTTTACTATACACTATTTAAAGCTCTTGAATTTGTTGCAGAACTTCTGTTCTAAACACAATATTCCTTAACTGCCACAGACCACAAATGGATTTAAACCTTGATGTTTTGTTTAAAAAAACATTAATACTTCACAGCTGCTTAAAAGGCACAACTTCTCACATCTAATTAACTTATTCTGTAATCCCAGCCCGGCAAATTATGCCTCACCCTCATCGGATGCAAGTGAAATGCTAGATGAGGCAAGGAACTTCTGAAATACAAAGAAATACAAATTGATGACACCAGCTCCACAGCTGCACTGGAGAACCCAGAGAGGGTATTTGCGAAGTTAGCCTAGCTAAATACACATGGAAGAGAAATGACTGCCTTCCTCTCAGCGCTGAAAGCACCAGGAGGTTGCAGGTGCAAGTGTAGCTAGGCTACACTTTTATTTTCTCCTGTTGTTATTCTTCCTCTTTATGGTCTCTTTAGAGCATCCTCCTTTCCAGAGGCTGATAACTAAAAATAAGCTGAACATCTTCCATTGCTTCAGCTGCTTTCAAAATATTATCAAAAGCTTTCCAAGCAGTGCCTCCAGACAGATGCTCCTCATGTCCCAGTGCCACTTTCTGGCACTCTAACTGAGCATGTGTTGCAGATATACTCAATGTCACCCCAAGTTCAGAAGCAGCTGAGCTGTTTCTGCCTAAAATGGCTGCTGCATCATCCACAGATTTTTATTTTTTAATATAGATTGGCTTATATAATTTATATACTTGTTTGTTGAAAGCAACTGTTTTGACATCATTTAAAACTTACTTGTACCCACACTGTGTCATTAGGCAAAAACGTATGCACTTTGCCCTATGTCCTTGACCATCGACATGAAAGTGAAAATTTCTCTGATCCTGAAATAAGCTATAAAGACTTGTTAAATGAAATTCATATTTTAAACTTACTTTTCCTTGCACTTTTGTTTTTTTTTTACACAACTATTACCACGTTATTTTCTTTTCCCTGATAATAATAGCTAGGTTAACAACGATAATTAACAATTACTAGATAGGAGGCTTCTTATGTTTTAAACTTGGAGTTAAATATTTTACTTTAAAATAGAGTTAAACATAACTTTATCTACAAATGAGTAAGAAGATAACTAAAAGCTAAACTTCAAATTTCAAAGATTTGTCCCCATAAAAATCATCAAGTATGATTACCCTAACCAAAGAAAAGAGGTAAAAGTACATTAATAATAAACAATGCACTTATAGACTTAGATTCTGTGGTGATATAAAATCTCTCAAATCTACCAGAAGTTGAGATGTCTACAGAAATGTAGAATTCCTCAGATCTTAACAAAGAGAAAACAACGCAAAACCACTCACTTCTACAGCTGCAGAGTAAGGCTTTGCAACACTTTAAGATGTTCAAACCACCACCAACATAAGCAAAGCAATGTTTGCCAAACACTGTTTGGGTTTTACAAATGACTAGTCAGTCTATTTGACCTGAATTCCCTGGGTTATTTACAAGCATTTATGCAAAACTCACTGCATGCTGTAGCCAGAAATAAGCAAAATCGGACAAGAAGATGAGACAAGCTGGACATCATCATCATTTTAGGAATACATCATTCCTCTGACACATTGCACTGAATTGCATGTTCACTTTTTTTTTTTAACATTGTTTGTAGGTTAGCATTATTAAGAAAGCCCTACTGCTGATTTTCACTGTGATTTTAAATTGGTTTGCATAATGCCCGTTTACACAGATACACATGCAAAACAATGCTGCCTGGGTTTTAGCCATCCTGCCTATGATTCCCATCAAAGTACCCATATCCTGCCACTGAAGAAAAAAAAAAAAAAAAAAAAAGGAAGAAACAAAAAGAGCTCTCATACTAGATGGTCATTAATTTGATTCTGTTCTCTACAGGATGCCAGAAATAATAAGTTTATAAACGTAAATAAAGTGAAAGTTACGATACTGAAAGTACCACCACTAATTTCAAACATGCTTCAGAATAAAACTTAAAGATCTGCAATATGCCACAACTCCAAGCAAAAAATTACATTAATATAATTATCCATACTTTAGGGAGATGATATCATTTTAGCTAAGTCAAAATGTCAATGAAAACAAAAGAAATTGAACTTTTTCTCCTGCAAGGTTTCCAGTATCTCAGGGGATAATTTCAAAAACTCAAATGCAATATCCAGTGGTATATTCAGCATGGTTAGGGACAGAATATTTAGTATTCAAAGTGGACAGATAATTTTCCAAAAAGCTGGTTTATGTACAAGACTAATCAAGATATTCATTTCCCGTGTAACTTAACTTGAGCCCACATCACTTAAACTATGAAACAATAAAAGAAGTCTAATGGTTAAGCAGCAATAAAAAGCTTAATGAGCCAAATGATACTTTCTAATGCCACTGATTTGCATTATGGAGGGGAAAAAAAATTTTAAAAATCCCACCAACTTGGATTTAATTCTCGGTTGAAATCTAGCTTCTCTGCCAGGAGAAAGAAGCTGTGGGGTTAGCTTATATTATATAGCCTTCCAGGTCTTCAGGAAGAAGACAGAGGGAATACACAAAGCTGATCCTTCGTCTTCCCAGGTGGGGCTGCAGCCAGTGAGCACGTGCTCGTAACAGCAGCTGGGGCAAGCATTAGAAAATTACTTTTTGAATCTCACACCTGTAAAGCTGAGATGCAGGACTGAGCCTGGTAAATCTAAATCAGAAAAAAACAAATGCCAACTACCTGATGTCCAGAGCCATGTCTCACCGTCAGTGGTGGATCCACCTGTGCAGAGCACCGATATACTAGGAAAGGTTTTCCAGGACCACTGCCCTTCACGTAACGTTTCTTATTTGCGAGCAATCTGATAACAAACTAATGCCAGAACAAGAAGTGACCTTCCTCTATCCCCAGTTTAGCTCTCCATACTAAGAGGTTTAGAAGGTACCTAAAAACAGTCTATCTGCCACTCTTTAATTAACAGCCAAAAAGCATACTAAAAAAAAAAAAGCCCTTGAAACATACATGCAGGAGGCACAATGTGCTATATCTGAGAGGCTATTCAAATAATGAAAAGAAAACCTGATGAGATTTTCTATATATTGTCAGAGACGTCTTTTGTCAGTATTAGAGTCTATTTAAAAGAAAAGAGCTTTTCATGACTGGCTTGAGGCTTTGCCAACTCAAGAGTCCGCACCATCTCATTTTTGAAAAAGGACCTGGAATGACCATTGGGAGTAAGGTCTGCAAAAAGAGCTAATCGTCTAATTTATCTGTAGAAGCCTTTCAGGAGATGAAAAAATAATAATGGTTCCACGTATTTAAATACCTCATTTGGTGATCTCCAGTGCACACGTTTTTAAAGAGGGGAATGCTCTCCCAGGTAACAGAAGGACCTGGAGCAACGACTTTAAACTAAAAACCTAAAAAGCTAAATTTCCGAGAATAATTAAATTCCACTGAAAACTGAAATCAAGTTAGTGGCTTGGCCTTCTTATGCAAAACCTTTGAGCAAATAAATAAATAAAGAATAACACTTTTTGAAAAGCAGTCTTTACTTCCACTGCATTATTTTATTTTCACTTTATTTTTTTAAATGATCATTTACTAAGAGATTCCCTTATTATTCTGATTAGGATTCCGAGTGAGCTAATTCCACAGTCATCTGGCTAAAGAGCACACTGCAGAGACGCCCATGGGATTTTACTGGTTCAAGCTGCTCTGAGCTAAGGGGTTACCAGCTTGCATTTCATTACAATGGACAGTTATGCCAGAGGATATCTTTGTAGAGAATGTATGTTGATGATTTTCCCAAGCTGATCGTGAGGAAGAGGTCAAATCATTCTCCTTCAACATTTACACTGCATTTGTCACCATCCAATTTCAGCTCTCGCACAAACACAAGCCTATTTCTTAGCACAACCTCCAGGAGCAAGAAAAGCTCTCTGCTCCTTCTGCATGACTCTGGAAACGAGAAGGGAAGTTTTCTCAGAGGATGTAGGTCATAACTGTACGTCCCCTACCATCTGGTCCTTGAAATCCAGAAAAGGAAGCTGAGTATATTGCATTACAGCCATCTCCACTGACAGACAGTCCCTCCAGGACCGTAACTAACTGGTCAAGTTTCGAACAACCTCCAAACTTCTCTAAGCATGACTGGAGCCACAGATGCCTTATACTGTCTGGCTCAAATAGGAAACCCTAACCATCTCCTTCATCTGCTTCCCCTATTACTACAGCTAACCTAATGCAAGCATTTGCGTTCAGAAATCATTCCTACCTGAAACTCAACTATTTTTTTCATGTAATCCTCTTAATCAGCCACAGAGCATTTATATATTTAATTCTAGACTACATTTGATGATGGTTAATACTTTAATTAGCTATTTACACATGGTAAAAATTACAGAAGTAATTAAGGATATTCAGATTAATTAAAAGCATTAGGTAGTATTAAATGTGAGAGAACAGATTTTAATTAAATCTTCCAAGCATTTTTTTTAATCTCTTCTGTTGATAAATAAACTGTAGTAACACAATTGTATCTCAATCAGATAGCTTTGTGCCATCCTCACCCATAATTTTTTTTTTTTTCTTTTTTAAAGCCAGGGGTATTGCCTTGTTCTTTGCTGTTCATTAAAAGCTATCTATACAGACCAACTTTCTTCTCCCTCCATGCATTTGCTTTACCAGTACTGATACGGGATGACTGGTACTAAACTGACCCATTGAAATGCTGCCTTAGTTTCACTGTGGCTTATTTGCACTCTTCTAAAACAGCTGAGATGAATACCTTTTAGCCTGCTATTCAGAGAAAGAACCCTCCTTTATCTACTTAAAACTCAGAAGAACCCAGAGGACTGTAGATACCCCGTGGATTCTAGCATCGTTCTTCAGGCAGTCTGCAGGCAAATCACGGAGTCAGGGATGTGCTACCAGAGAGGGGGTCCCAAGCATGTGCTTGTGCCCAGGGCAGTACCAAAGATGTACGGTGCAGCAAAGGCTCCACCAGCAGCTGGTTGAGCAAGCTGTAGCAGGGTGTCACAGTGCACAGCACAGGGAAAGGCTGGCAGCCTTGGTAGGTGTATGCTGAATCATCACTTGTGGGCTGAAAAATCACATGGAACACGAAAACACTAGGATGAAATATCAGTTTTGAGATTACCTTCACGCACAGACTGTGTCCCAAAACATGAAAGCTACTTAGCAATGGTGGGCTGAAAGATCTGGACAGCCAAAAGGAAAAAATCAGCAGCTAAGACTGGAATCCCAGAAGAAAAGCAAGAGACTTGCAGATACTATAGTATTGTCTGGCATCGTGTCTGGTGAACGCCACCTCCACCCACAGAGCTGCCCTGCAGTTTGCCAGGTTAAGTCACCAGGAATAAAGGCTGTGATACTATAAAGCAAGCATCATCACAAGGTTACTTAGATCAAGGAGTCTGGGATGTTGGAGTGTAAAGAGCAACAAATGGCGCAATTATTTACATTCAGACTACTAATAAGATATGTGCTATTAAATCATGCAGCTCTTTTCAAAATATCACCATGAAAGCCAGATGACTTTTACATTCATTCAGCATTCCTGCTGTACATATGCAAGCCAGAATAGGATACCCAAGATCTTCACTCTCGCTCACAAATGAATCATCCACTTGAATGCCAGTGATGTTTGTTCCATTCCCATACGTTCCAGAACAGTTTTGTCCTACTTTTGTGTGTATACAGAATTAGAATTGTAAGACGCATTAAGTTTAATCTTTAAATTGGTTTTATTTACAACCTCTAAAGTTCCTTGATTATTTCTAGTAAGGTTTGCATCAATGTTTGCTTAAATTATTCATGACATTTCAGTTGCATCACTGGGTGCTTCAAAGTAAAACTCAAAGTAACTTTTCTTTCCTGAGAACAAAGATATACGCTCCTTGCTCTCAAGCAGGAACTCACACAAAGATGAAAGAAATGTCAAGAATTGTTAATAAACAAATTTGTGGAGTAAATTATAAACAGAAATATGTTTTCTATTTCTAGTGGGAATATATTCTGTCTCTAAAAATGCCTCCAAACCCCAATTAAGTGTATCCAATTAGGGTAATACTTGATTTATCTGGGTCAGAGCTCAAAATTTTTGCCGCCTAAGTAGCATCTGAATTATGTGCTCTCCCTGCAGCTGGAGCAAGTCGCGCTGCCATCAGGCAGGCCCAGAGGAGCAAAGTGCCACTTGGAGACCTGCTGCACGCTGCGCGGAAGATGCTGGTGCCAGACAGCGCCTGTCCCCAAGACGTGCAGGGACCCTGCTTTGGGCTGCCCTGCTCTCCTCGCCCTCTCCAGCCCGAGGCTTGTGGGGCCAACAAAGGAGATGGGAGACAGCAGGGACTGCCACCTCCATCATGTCCCCATGCTCTTCCTCCCCCTAACACATAGATTCACTCTTTTTCAATTTTCATAAAGCATTAAAACAAATGAATCTACATAAAAGCACGTAACAACAGTATTTCAACATTTGCATGCATCTACCCCCCCTCCCCCCTCCCCCCTTTTTTTTTTTTTTTTTAATAAAAAACATATTAGAACCTGGAATTCCTGGAATTTGTCACCCTAAACTCCTGGTCTTATTTTCGTTTTCTGGCAGCAAGACAAATATCACATTTGTGCATCACAATGGAAGAGTGGGACATTATCAAACTTCTGATTTAAAGCCTTGAATTAAGACATTAAATCAAAAGCTTTTATTCTTTCAGTAAATACACATAATGACAATTTTTGGTGAACGTAAGCAATGACATTTATGAATGAAATGCAGCTTCACAGTAAACAGATTAACTATTAAATTTCACATTACAAAATCAGTGGTAACATTTATTTATTTTCAAAAATGCCCTGCAAAACAATGTAAGAAAAGCATAGATTTATTTTCACTAGAAATTTAGCTTCCTCAACAGGCTTCCTCAAGTGCATGATTAAGCATATTTATGTTATCACAACACATTTCTGATTTCACAGCAAATCATCTGAAATGTGAAGTTTCATATGGCTTAGAATCACAACCAACTGGAAGTGTATAAAAGGCTGCCAATATTTGCCTGAAACACCGCACTGTGACAATAGCAGTTGATCCTGATATGCAAGTGAAACAGAGCACGACTCACTCAGATAGGTGATTTCTTATTTCACCAGGAAGAATGTGTTTTTTTTTTAAAAAAAAAAAAAAAAGTTTGGACTGAGTACCTTCCTTGAAGGAGGATTTCATTGAAGGGCAGAAAAAAGGCAGTGTTAAGCTGCATTTCCCTTATCATCAGCTTCCACATTAGAAAGCTAAGCAGCTGCAGTTTAAAATGAAAATTCTGATAAGAAAACAGATCACTTTCAGGACGCCTTGTATCCCTGTTGAGTGCCCCTACCAGGTAGCCACTCATCAGTGCAGAAGAGCAGAAGTGAAGGATACACCAACGCTCTGGCACTGCGACCCCAGACGCACTGACTACAGCACTGACAAAAGAGCCCTGGGCCAAGTGCAAACCAATGTTTTGCACTTCAGCTCAGCCAACGGCTTCAGCAGTTCTGCAAGAGGACAACTTAAAGGAAGAGAGGGCAACACAGATAACGGGTTACAGCAAGACATTTCTACTTTTCCATTTCTTGTTCGCCTTCCTTAAATTTACCAAGGGAAGAGAAGAATCATCGCAGGGGGGCTATTATTTTTAGCATTTTTTCCATTAGCTCAAGTGTGAATCATGTTATCATCTATCACATCGATAAGAGTGGGTGAAAACCTTAGAAATAATATTCACATTTTAAATCTACAAATATTTACTTTCGTTATGGCAATGGAAACAAGGAAGAGATGCAGTGAAAACATATGTTAAGTTGTTAAAACTGTTCAGGCTTAAAGAGATATCAAATCTTGGCAAGTGCACATAGATATCTTAAAAAATAACTATCATTCTATGTTAAAGACCTAGAAGAAATGGTCTGAAAAGAGAAAGACATCTGCTAGGAATTATCTGAATAGAAATAAATGACTAATGATGTAAAGCTAAGGAGACAGATGGTCCACACTTCACAAGCTTGCTTGAGATGCAGAATGAGCTCTAGTCGTTCTTCAGGGCTTGACTGGTAGAACGGCACGCTAAGAAGCTATTCACATTTGCTTGAAATGTTTTGGTAATATTTTCTTTCTAAATCTCTTTTTTTAGAGTACTGTAATCCTAACACTTATTTGCTTCTAATATAATCAGAAGATACCAAAAAAAGTATTAAAAGGTTACAAGATAGCCAAAGAAAAAAGGTGAGGCTGGAAACAAATTTGGTTCTTAAACTACACATAGTGGGAGTGAAAACATCCAATAAATTAAGACTTTCAAATGTAGAGATTGAAGAATTTTACAAGGCAGTATATTAACATTTCTTTAAGATGCTGCTCAAAGATACTCTTACTATCTTAAAGATCAGTAAATTTATATTGGAATAAGCATGCTCTTTTAGCTATGTTTTAGACTTGCTCACAGTGACATACAACTTCAGAGATGAAAACCACCAACCTAGTTAAATTTTATTACAGCAGCCACATTCTCTAGACACAGTCACACTGCAAACATTGCCAATTAAAATTAGATCATTTGACCTTCATCTAGCTTAGAAAAAAATAAAAATTATTAAGAGCTCTGCACACAGAAGGAAGACAAAGTTTTATTTATCCTTCATAGTTCAAAAAGCCATGATTCTTTGTGCTCTTCAAGATCTTGAACCAACACAAAATTCAGGAATGCCCGTTAAAGCAAGTCATGGGAAGGGATGCACTATCTTTTCTAAAACCAGAGACTTTCTCAGGGCCTGCAAGTATGGCAGAGCTGAGGTTCCACCAACAAAAAGTTAAATTGTTTTTATGTTAGTGTTTCGGATATCAAATTTATTTTCCTGTTTTAGCTTTTTCAGCAAATCGATTGCAAATAGTACTGTGCAGCAACCACTAGAGCAGGCTCCTCAGAAATAAACATCTTATATCAGATCTTTTGTTCCTGAACTCTGCCTTGTGTGAAAAGGATAAACGTGTCCAAGAAAAAAATAAATAAAAGAAGACATAAGAAAATTCTGCAAAGCCTAGGTTGTCATAATCTCAGAGATAAAGCTAAATAACATTTTACAACAATCTTTTATGACAAGAGATACATTAAGTGGAATATTTTTCCGGAACATGCAGTGCTTAATGTTAGCGCTGTTTCTTGATACATGGGTAGGGTGGAGACCTCACAGTCACTCATATTGAAAAAGCATTGGGGATATATATTGAATGACTAGTTCTGCTCCACTAAAAGGAGCTTATTATAAAGCTGAGGAACCATTTCTTTTGTTGCCAAGGCAAATATTGACCAAATCAGCAGATTAAAAGCCTTGAATTTTCAGACATATCAGCTTGACTCCAGCTATACTGTATTAGGCACTCTATGAACATATGTATTAGGATACATCATCTTCTCATATATTCACAAACTCAGTAGGCATTTGCCACAATCTGTACTAATAACATCATTATTTAACTGTTTTTAAGGATGCTTCCCAAAGAAAAAGTAGAATACCATTTGCTGTTGCTGCTTGACCTTTGAAATGCAAGCATATGCATTTACATATGACTAGCTGTCAAGGTAAGAAAGTTGATCTCATATCAAAAGCATTCCCAGACAAACTAGCTTGAGTTTCTGGCCGGGGAACGACAACGATGCACACAAACCTAAACCCAACACCATCCTTACCCCTTCACTGCTCCCTTTTCCCGGCTATAAATAAATAAGTGGGGCAAAGCAGCAAGTGAGTTAGCAGCCATTTACCTGAACAAGGAAGAAAAAAAGTCTCTCCCTCTCATGATTTACATGCTTGGCTTTACAAATTTGGCTCTGCTTCTGATGACACATGACGCAGCTGTAAATAGCAGTCCTTGTTATCCGAACAGGTCCATATCAGCTCCATTTAATAAAGCAGGAGTTGCGGTTACTTTGTCTCAGATTTGTACATTTTCTTTCTCCCCAGAGAGCTCTTGGGTGTGATGCTTTCTTTACCTGGAATCACTCCAGAGCAGTCACCTACCATTTGTTCAGCTTCTGGTTCTGAGCTGGCCCCAAGGTGGTTAGGTGGTAGGACTAAAAAAGTACCTCCAAGCTCCAATAACTCCACTCTAATTAATTAGGGATTTTGAGGCACAAAAGGGATGCTTTACTTTTAACATTTTTATTGAAACAGCTGCCCTCTCAGATAGTTGTCTTAGAGGAAATCCTGGGCAAACTGTATGCTTTCAGCTGCCAGATCTGACATTTCAGCTTCTCTTCTACTCTGCAAAGTGAATCTCATTAGGGACTGCTAAGGGTCTGTTCTTGTGCCATGGTTTTGAGGGAGTTTTTACTGCACTTTCCGTGATTTGACAGTGCTAAGGAACATTGAAGTTATGATCCAAATAGGGACCTTCATCTAAACTGCTAGAAACCTTATAAACTGCTTATGAATAAACGTGGTAATAAAGTGATGCGTACAAGAAACAAGTAAAGCCCTGGTTTGTGAATCATAAATGATGAAAAATCAGAGGGATGCAGCCCCCCAAGTCACAGTAGCCAATGCTGTACACTTCCATTTTTCAGGTAAATAACTACGACCTCATTGATTTCCTGCCAGGAAGGCATTATCTTTGACCACATGATCAAACACAAACAGAAGAGAAAAAATTTTTTCAGTAGGAAAAAAAACCCTGCTAATCCTAAAGTTTCTAAAAGAGATGGAGAACGAAACTCCTCTGGAAATCCTTAAATTGTTTTTATGCCCTTACTCACCCCCCATGCAGTAAAGAAAGGGAAGTATATTGTGCTAAACCTTAATTGGTTGTGCTTTTTATTCTATCTAGTGTAGACTAAAACTTGAAACAGAATCAAAACCTGCACAGTTGTTGCTGTTTCGGTAGCGGAAACCCAACCACAAAACGCTCTCTCAAGCCTCCTGTGCATACCCCAAAGCCCATCTTGGTGCAGCCCTGCTCCTCAGCCCCTTTGCCTTCCTGTCAGAAACCTTTAACTCAAAGGCTCTTTCTAAATAAAAAGCCCTCCTCTATTGGTCTGGACAAAGGTCCCTTTCAGTCCCTGGTAAGATGCACTTGAGATGCTGACAGGCTTTTCCTGCACCTGGAAGGCTTTATATCCCCGCTGCCTCTTTTGCTTTCATCTCTTGCATGACAGCAGCTTCCCTGGACTGAAGCAACAGAGCACTGATATGATTTTGCTCTCCTCACAATATTCATAATACAAGGATGATGCCTGCGTACACACAGCTTCTCAAAATTAATGTCTAAAGGCCTGCATTGTAAACAACTGCCCCTGTTCCCACAAGGAACAAATTTCTAGGGCTACAGGGCTGGAAAGCCCTTTAGAGGTTCTCATGCACTGTCTGAAGAAAACTACACAGTTTTTAAAGACTGTACATTTCCAGAAGTATCACTGCTTCTTAGCCATCAGAAACACCTGTGCCATTTTTAAGTGATTCTATCGAAAGAGTTTGGACTACAGGGAAGGGACTGCACTTGGGCACCTTTGGATGCAGTTGGGGAACTTGCTCTTGATCCATGACAACCTTCCCAACCCTAAGGTAACTCCTACAAACTGCCTTAATGTAGCAAAGTATTAATGCAAAAGTGTTCTACCTACAAAGCTAATGTTATTTAATTAAAAACATCCCCCCCCTCAAACAAACAAAAAAAAGACAACTTGTCTAGTAACAAATGGAAAACAATCAGCATTAATAACTTCAATTTGTCAATGGTTTTTCACTGTCTATTATTACCATGATACAATCCAGTGATTAAAAATCTGGGGGAAAAAAAGCATACCTTAGAAACACTCCTTCTTACAAACAGTTACAGGTTGTTAATAGGGAGTCTGTCATTTCTAAGCTGTTTAGCCCGTCTCTTTCCACGCTCCCCATTCAATGAGATCTGACAATGCAGAATTCAGCTGCAAACCCGTGTATAATGTGAGTGGGCTGTAACATTGCACTATCTTCCTTGAGGCTAATCACTTTATAATGAGTTTAGTGAAAAGTACCTATGCAATAAGTTGTAGCTGACAGCAGCCCAAGGGAACCTCTAAGTGCTAAAAATTAGCTGCTGAGGGATGTTGGATCTCATCTTTTTGAAGACAGAAAACAGATTTCTTTCTAAAATACACGCAGTTTAAAGTAGACATAAATCAAACAGATGGTAAAGAATTTGTTTTGCTATGGGCTTTATCCTGTTTTTATTCTTTCATCCTTATGAGGTAACATACTTTAAAAAACGAGAGTAAGATTAGTCATCCTGCTAGAGATCCAATTATACCCATTTGTGACACTACGTATTTGGGACTGAAAACAGACGTGCTTGTGAATCAACTTGCAGTGGTGAACTAGACAGCTAAAGTAAAAACCTCTGCTCACTTCTCCAAGGACAGACACTCTGGGGACGCAACTTGTCCCAGGCAGAACCAAACAGGGCAGAATTATGCCTTTCCCCCACCCCTCTGCAGCCACAGCTCTTTATGTTGTTATATACTGCCAAAACATTGTTTTGCCACCCAGAAAAAATAGTAGTTATCATTATTTAGCATTTTACACAAAGCTAATTTAGCTGGGTGATCTGAGATTCTAAAAATAAAAACACTTTAATGTTACAGGGCATGAAGCTAGGGAGAAATTCAGCCCTTTGGAAACCTGGGCTATGAACCATGGGAATCTCAGAATAAAATCACTCTGAGATGAAAAACTGGTAATACACAGAGATACAGAATTTCTGAATTATAAAAATACTCATTCTTGCATTAAAATATCACTTTTGCTACTGAGATCACCAAAGTGAAGGACATTGCATCTATCTTTGCCAATATCTTTTCTGGGTGATATGATAATATATGTAACAACTACTAGGGAAAAGTCCAGATCTTACAATATCTGTTCAGGAGATTTGACTAATGTAAATCAAGGATCATAGAATCAAGGATATTGAATAAATCAGTTTACAGACTATTCCAACACGGTTAAATGAATAAAACCATAGGAAACTAATTCCTTGCCTATTAGAACATCAGAATTAGAACATAGAGAAATACTGTAATTCCACCCCAGCCTTTGTAGAATGAATGCATTTATCAGCTGTGTGAGGTTTGCTTTCTCTAATCTATCATCTACAAGCAAACACTTATTAATCACATCTGCTTAGGAAATAACAGATTGTTATATAAATCTAACCCAAAGTGTACAATATATGTAATTTAACAAAACCAGATAGCCCACTACTCAGGTGTTAATTGTCAGATACATACAACAAAACATAAATGTAGAAAACATTGTGAATGCATGTAAAATAATCATTCCAAGCTCTCTACTAACTGGTATAAAACTGTTGTGCTTTGACATGCTGACATACTGTAATTATACTTGATTTACAGCGATATAGTTAACCTAATTTGCATATCTACCTGCATTCATAAAACACTTACCTGCTTATTATACATTACTCCAGGTTGCCCTTTTATCAAAACATTTACAGAAAATAAGCCCACAACTATTAGAACAATTTATTCTTCCTTAGTGTATTACAATGGTCAGACAGTAAATAAAAACACTTCCCTTTTGCACGATGTATGTTATCTTTTACAACTGTTGAGAACACAAGTAACTCAACCTGAATTTTAACACTTACGAATGAGTGACTTGGAATTTAATCAAGATTAGTCTTATGTCATCAAACCCTGCTGAGATAATGAGAAAAAACAAAATGATTTAAGAATTTACCCCCATTAATTTTTCTTTTTTTTTTTTTCCCCATTTATGGTTTTCAATGAGATCTGAAGACACATTTTCAGAGGCACAGGAAACCTTTAAAAAGCCTGACAACAGCTTACTTTTCCAGACCCAGAGCATTCAAGATAAGCTTCAAATATGAAATGCTGGCTGTTTATCTGAATTGGAATCCACATCCAAACCATTTCAAGTGAGTCATTATATCTCGCAGTCTTTAGGTTGCTTTAGTAATTGGCAACACAGACTTCATTTGGAGATGGGATGAAAGTCATAATTCAATTACAAGGATGACTGCCTAATCCACTAAATAAAATGGACATAAAAGGTAAAATAAACAAAATTCCCACCTTATTTTAATGAGATTCTCTGTCATAAAAGAGGTGAATTTAGTCAGTTCACCCACAAATAGCTGTGGAAAATGTAGATACTCATTGCCCAAATCCAAATTTAATTGTAGCATAAATTTAAATAGAACGTACTGTGTTACAACTATGTTGTAGTAACTGAAAATGTCACTCATTGGTGCTTAGTTAATTCTAGCACAGGGAGAAATCATATTTGAATAATGACTATTACTCAAACTCATAAGTACTCTAGGTAAAATACTGCCATCAAATAGCGTAGTATGAAAACTGAAAAAAAAAGCACATCCTATATTATTACAACTTAAGGCAATAATTGGTGCTGGAAATATTTACTGCCAGAATTGATACTGTATTTAAAATCTAGCAAGACACACTATTGCTAGTTAAATCAACATAAATTAAATCTCAAAAGTAGAAAGATAATAGTTATTAATTTAACATTTGAACAAAGGGTAAAAAGTGGGAAAATAAACAATAATGAAACTAATTTGGTAATGAAGAACCTAATATACAGGGAAACTGCTGTGATCTGATTGCAGATACAAGTAAAACAGTTTATTTTCCTTTCAGTACTTTTAGATTCTATTCAACAAGCTGGATAATTGTTTGACAAGATAGCTAAGCTTCAGTCTGAGGAAAGCAAGTATATACACCCATAGTAACTTAAGCTGACTTCTTTGAGGTTCTCAACCTGTCAAAGTCTAGTAGCACATCTCAGAGCATGGCTCATGCCCCTGTATTCGATATTTGTTTCTGACCTATTGAAATGGGAGACACTTTGGAATCTAAATACTGCTTCAGATCTGCAAGCAGAATCACAGAGACTACCAAACTGGGCACTGTTTCCAATAGCATTCTGATAAACTGTTCCAAAGCTTGGTGAAACCTGCCTTCGTGGAACAACTTAGAAAAGAAGAACTGACCCCAAACTTTTGCATCGAAACCCTCTCATTTCATCAGATTTCATCAAGAGCTTCGATATGTATATTTGTCTAAATAGCTTTTGTTCAGAAAATGCATGTTTTAAGTTACTGTCGAAAACTAAAACCTTCTCCCTAGCTGAATGAGACTTTTTGCCAAGCGGAGCAAAAAAAAGTGACCCCCCCTCCTACAGCTCCTCTGGGTGCTCTGTACTCTTCCCTTCTTTCTCTTTCCCAAGTCTATTTTTTTTGGCCCTAGATAGCTTCTAGACTCAGCACCTTATAGCAATGACATCTTTTCCTAGGTTGCACCGGCACCAGGTAGAAAGACTCAGTTTTGCTCCAATCCATTTCTTGTATTCTTCTCACAGCTCTATCAGAAAATTACTTTTGTAAAACAGAGGCTAGTCACAGTGTATATGTGGTCCTTGACCTTATAGGTATAAATCTCCTCGACAGGAATAAAAAGAAACCCCTACCTTATAGCTTTAGAGGAAACAATTCTTCTCCTTGGACATCAGTTCTCAGTCTCAAATTAAATACATCATTAAAGTTGATGAGAGAATGTGCCAGCTGGACAAACTGACTTTTGCTAATTAAAAGCATTACCATAAACCTGTATCATTTACTCTCATACAGGATGAAGATGACTAAAGAACTACATCAGAGTCTTTATTTAGGTTTCTTACTGCAAATACAACCATCAATACCATAATTTATTTTACAGTCTGCATACACTTAGACTGAAATGGGTCTAAACAAAAGCAACCAATTTGTCACAGTCCTGGAAGTAAGCAGATGCCTAGATGTTCAAAAAGATATCGGACAAGTAGTTCCTTCAGGAGATACACAGGGATTTCCTGGAAATGCATGCACTTTTTACAGGGAAAACATTTCTATAATCTGCTTTAAGATGGAAACTAAACCTAGAATGTGGAAAAGAGCAACAAAAATAAAAACACTAAAGCCAACCAACACAAACAAAAAACACATGACAAAACCACAAAACAGTTTGACTTTCTGCTGTGATGAAATGTCTTCCAAAAAAAAAAAAAAAGAAAAGACTTTATGCACAAGCTAAAGAATTTGGAGAAATATCCAAACATTTGAATATATGCTTTAACTAAACCAAAAGCATGCATTTAGAGGGATGTGCACCATTAACCAGTCAGGGGAAATAGAAACCCAACATTACATTAGAGTTCCAGCAATCATCACTCACTTTGACATGAGCTGTGGTTTCAGGGAGCATATTTTTTGTTTATTTGCTTTTCGTTGTTATTTTTTGCTATGTGGGGATGCAAAGTACTCTGACAGCCTGTTGCAAAAACATTACAAAAGTCTGTTTATGCTATCACCTCAGTAAGCGAAGTTTTCCTTTATTGCAGTTGCTTCTGCTTCACTGTTATATAAACAGACTTCAATAAGTTCTTACTGCAGTCACGAAAAATGCCCTTCGAGTACAGTAGCTATCACAAAGGTGCCAAAGGGGTGGAAGCAGGTTGGGGATAAAAAACAAAACAAACCAGTTAATTGACAAAAAACATTAGCATTCTCTATTGCTGTTTGCAACTGAAAGAGACTGAACAAATGAATGCTTTATGTGACACAGAATAGGTGGATTTATTGACTAGTAAATACAACACCCCATAAAAGGCCAACTCTTCAAAGAGCATTTCCTAGTGTCTGTCACTAAATAAATAAAATCTATAAATTCCTCCAGGTTTAAATAGAAGGGACAAAACCCACTGTTATAATTACAAGACAAAAAATATTAAAATACACTGTTCATCTCATGAATAAATACATATGGAGAATCTCACACTTGTATTTGTTGCTGGTACAGCTGTTCCCAGGGGTGAGATAATAACTAGGAAGAAACTGAGACTTGCGCTCTCAGCAAAAATGGAAAAGTTTATGTACTGAAAATCAGTTAGATAGTTGCATATCTTTTTTACAGGAAAGCAATACACAAACAGGTCAACGTGTTTCGCCATCTAAGCACCTCCCTCAGGACCCAGCGAGGAAGGCATTGCTGGCAATGCAACCATTTTTATTTATTTATTTATTTATTTTGCAATGGCACACTAATTTTGGCATATAGCTGAAATACTGCAAGCATTCGTATGTTAAAAGGTCAAGAGAAGACCTGCTTTTATATGGGGCCATTTCTGCATTGCATCAAGTCCCCTCTGAAGGAGGCTATAAAGATAGAGATTTCCTAATCTGAGAACACTCCTTGCGAAGGTGAAGTGCCAATACACCCAGCTCCGTGGTGCAGTGCTCGAAAAGTCTGCAAAATAAGAGGTGTGCTCACACAGATATTGGCATAAGACAAGTTCCTGGGGCTTCAATTTTGGTAAAAAGTCAGATGCTATCACTCAAATTAGAATTTGTGAAGCTGGCTTATTAGATATCTGCATACAAATACTAGGTCCCTTATCGAGTTCCTAGCATCAAAATGCCCTCTGTTGGTGTGTGAATGAGATAGTCTGTTGAACTTTTCACCTATTATTTATAGGTTATAACAACTTTTAATACATTTCCATCTTTAGAGCAATGTAACTTATGGACACTACTGGACACATGAGTACTTATCTCTCCATCTTGAGTAAGTACAAAAATGACAGTATGAACCCATTCTTAGAGGCAATTTCTCAAAGGATGGGCAAATAAATTGAAATTCAGTTTCACAGAAAAACTAACAGCGGAAAGTTACATGAGCTCAAATCCTATTATTGTACCACTGAAACTAAAATTTAATTCTTTTGGCAATACCTTACCGAAAGAGACCTCAAACTCATGATGTAATATCCTTGTAGAGATCATGTTCTCAATACCTGAACTGACACAATTCACCCAAGTTAAGTCTTGTTACATTAAAAAGCTGTTCTGTAACTGAAAAAAAAAAACCACTTCTTTTAATCCAAGCAAGAACACACTTTGTTACTGAATAAAGACTATTTTAATATCTAAAATGCCTACAACACACTGCTTTGTTAATTTCTGAAAAAACCTCCTCTACACCATCCTCTTTCTTAATGCCTACTTGTCCAACACGAAACATGCTTATTTTTTCATCACTAAAAAAAAATGTAATACTAGCTTTTGTGCCTTTTCTTCATTGCTGTAAGCTCTGTGTTAAAAAACAAGGTGTTCAAAATAAATAAAACAATTACCCTGTTCTCTGTTTGTGTCTCTTCCAAGCCACAGAATCACTCATTAACAAACTGAAGGACTTACAAACAAACCAGTAGCCTTCTCTTGACCTCCAGCTCCAGGAGACACAGATTTCACCTAGCCTTCCTCGATCACACTTCTCTGCAATATGCTCGGAGTCAATCTTTCCTCGCACTGTTTTTTCCACAAGGCCACTGCATCTTTCCATCACCTTCTCTAGAGCTAGGAGTAAGTAGAAACTCTGCTTTGCGTAATTACTGAATGAGGTGAGAACACAGGTTATGTGCTGCAGAAGTGGAATCCTTTGTTTACAGTATTTAATGTTATTGAAGCCACATCAGCTGAGCTTATGCATTCAAATTCTTGTTAACCACTCCTGACAGTCTCGCACATGATTTACTTATTACCATCTATTCTATGCTCCATGCAAATGCAGAATCAAAACACAAAAAACTGTTATTTTAACATCAATAAGACTGGTTTCACACTCTTTCTAAAATAAAGAAACAAATGAACATACCTGAAAACTGTTTAAGAGATGTTAAAAACAGAATGAATGCTTCATTCAATCCTTTACTTAATAAAGGTTAAAATCTGTGACTTCAGTTTGGATCATACCCTTAAAGTGTTTAACATAAGAAGGAGTATATTTGTTTGGCAAAACAAAAAAAAAAAACAAACATTTCTTCTTGAAAAAGAAATGTGTTTACATCTGAGCTTTTCAAGAAAAATCAGAAGAAACAGATCTCAAAATGCATATGGTCCAAGAACACCAATCTACAAGCACATTTGTGCTGATGTCATTTATTTTTGTTGCATCTGTTATAAAACATACTTATGCATGCAAAAAATATAAATTACTTCTAAGAGTTTGGACCTGAAGTTACTATACTGTGAAAAGATAATACCAAAAACCAGACCTATTTTAATGTAAAATTTCAAAGACGCACAATATTAAAGTGGTATTGGTATGTATTATTATTGTTCCACTCTTATTATCATTATTTTGCAATATTCCAAGAGCCAAATTGAAGGTTATCCTAGCTGCTTTGTCATCATTTAGACCTGGCAGCTCCTTTTTGGCCACACTCAGTGCCCAAGTGACAGCGAGAGGGGCCAGCTGCAGCTATGCTTTAGTTGTGGAAATCATCTCACGGTCTCAAAACTCAAGCATTCACCAGCATAGTCGTGGAGTAACAGCACTGAAGTAATACAGCTCTGCCTCAGTGCATCTCAGGCCTAACAGCGTACAGAGCTATCATGGACTATTTCAATTTATGAAGAATCATAGAATCATAGAATATCCCGAGCTGGAAGGGACCCATAAGGATCATCTAGTCCAACTCCTTGCACCACACAGGTCTACCCAAAATTTTAGACCATGAAGACCAGAAGAAAGAGTCAGGCAAACGTGTTGTGAAAAAAACAAGAATGGGCAACTCTGGTACTCACAACTGTTTTGCTATTTATTGATTGTATTTTATTTAGGTAAAGTAGTTTATCGACCACTTCTGAGTCATCCCATACCTAAACTCCATTTTCAGGAAAAAGAAAAAAATAAATGCTTGAAAAAAATCCCTGAGAGCAAATTATAATCTCTTCCATGTTACCCTGTGACAGAGTCACTTGGTCACCGAAGCTCGTCACCCAAGCTACAGATTTGTGGGAAAGGCTGCCTGCATCTCAACTGTCTGAATATTCTACTCTTCTTTTCTCTCCTGATGATAAGCAGGAAGATTTTGCTCGACTGTCTGTATGATAACAAAATGCCACTGGAAAGTCTAAGGCAGTTTTATACTTACGCTTTTACAACAAATTAGACAAAGTGTTGTTGAGGCCAGGCCCCTGTGAGGCACTGGCTTGGAGGGATGATGTGCTCTCACTCACGTTTACTTCCACTGCTCCGAGTAAGTTAACAGCTTTAAGAAAGCTTTAAGAAAGTTAGCTGGAATCAGCTTTAATTTTTAGCTGTAGCAACAATGGAAGTCAATATACCACAAAAAAAAAAAAAAAAAAAAAAAAAGATTAAAACCAACCAAACAAAAAAACAATGAAACTTGGAAGGAAGCTCCTGTTTTCACAAACATGCAGTCTATCGACCTTAAACAGATTTTTAAAAGGTTGTCCCTTCACCCTTAAAACTGATTAGCGTTCATTGGTAAGACAGGTCAATACAACAATTGCTTCAAGTTATGTTCTTAGTGTAACCCTTGCTTGTGTTAAAAAAAAAAATAGCAAGGGTTTATTTTAAATTACATTATTTATTTAAGAAAACAATCATCTCTGAGATGATACAATAGATAATCTTCTATTTATAGCAATTAGAGGTGGAAAAAACTCAACTTCAAGGCACGTACTTAGAAATTCTGGATTGACACTACACATTTATTGACAAGCATTTCATTGGAGCTCAAAGAAGCGGCAGGATTTCATGCTGCTGATCTCAAGTTTTTTAATGCGTATTAGCTAATCGGTTTGTAAAATTATGCATGCCTTGTCACAGAAAAATGCCTCATTAAAAGTCCTTCAGAAAAATCTTATCTCTGGATCATTCCTGAAAAAAAGAGGCTAACAAAGACATGAACGCAACTTCATGTACAGTCAGACTGTTCGTGTCATCACGCAATCCTTTGAGCTTGTTCAGTAGAAAAGCTCTTGTAGTAGATTGCTGATGTAAATGAAGTTTTCCTATGTGTTTTGCAGAAAATCTACGTGGGTTACTGAAGGTTTGTGTCAGATTTTTGTCCCTCTGGCCCCCAAATCAAAGCTTTGGTTTTGCACAGCTCTGTGGAAGAAGTTAAATCACTTTTTCAATTACAGTCTAAAATTCTTTTCAGAGAATCAGCCAAGGGTCTACAACATTCGCATCCATACTTCACAAGTGATACAACTCAGGTAGCCTCCTCCATTCATATCCACTGAAATCCAAAATGAATTTGAGTACTATGGTTTATTTGTGCAAGACAGCTGAATAATCAGGCCATGTAATCTCAAAATAGAATTTAAGAGCCTTTAACGTATTATTCTTTTTGAGACAGTTTTCTACGCTAATTTGGATTTTCCCTATTAGAAGGAGCTTAATTAACATCAAGAATTAAGAAACCAATAATACATAGAATACACTGGCATTTCATCTTGAAATCCCTTTATTAACGTCTGATAAGTTTATTCTGAGGACAGTACTTCTTGAGTATTTTATGCTTTTTCAAATAATATTACTCAAGAGAATACTACCCCATGTCAGGCTATAACAGAGTATCACTCTACCAGCAGCAGCAAAGCAGTTTTCAAAAGGAAATGTCCATAAAAAATGTATCTGATAACAGTATTCTGCAACTTTTTATTCATCAATGTGAATAACATAAGTTGCATTTTTAATATAACTGGAAATTAGAAATACACTATTTCTGTATGCATGTCTATTTGACTGCAATGATCTGCACAAATCTGAGGCAATCCACTTACAAAGCTGTTGTCAGATTCTGCTTTTATATTTGTTACAGTGAGTCAAGACTCCAGAGATGTCATGTTTACTCCCAACAGATACACTTAAAATGAAAAGCTTTTCTCAAAAATTCTGTTTCATGAGGATTTTTTCACTAATCTTTATCATTAAAAATTGTTTAAGAAGGCTATTACATTAAAAACTTTTTACAGAGGTTAGAAAAGAAGAATCTTACTTCCATCCTTTTACCGCTGCCCACTTAAAAACATACAGTGGGAACAGAACAATAAGGAAGAGGTTCATTTCACACTTAGCAGGATTCAAAATGAATAAATATTTACCACGGTTTCATTTTAAAAATGCAAAGGACACAATAGACAGACATTCTCTGGGTTGACACGTCACAGAAGATGAAAAACTGAGGGAAGAACCAGAACGTCAACTGCAACTTGGGACAGGTTCCATGTTAACACAGATCGATTCAGTAATAACGTCTCTTTTCACGTCTTTAAAAGGAAAACACATTAATGTTCCTGAAACAAGTCCCTCTGCTCTAAGGAATGCTGGTAAATTAACAGTCATCCCAAAGTACATAACAAATACCTTATTTAGGTCAAAAGGTCTCATTACTTCCCAAACCTTGTTTGAAAATCCAAATCTAGCTAGATTATTCTCCCAAGAATTCAGCAGAACAAACGTGTCTTTCCATGATGAAGTTCTACCACCTCTAGATACTGTCTTGCAGGAAACATTATGATGAAGGTACATGCGTCCTATATCCAAACATAAACATTGATCTCAAGCAATATCAAGAATCAAGAACTGAGCACTCAGGTCCCATTTTCTATTGCTAGTTTTTTGTTGTTGTTGTTGTTGTTTTTTTCTCCCCGTATTCCCTAATTAGTCCCTCTTAACAAACCAACAACAAATCTTCTTAACTAGTCATGTATCTTACATTCATGATTTAAACAGAATCATGCAAATACATTTGCAGAGATGAAAGACTCACTGAGCACAAAAAAAAAAAGAAAAAAAATCTTTAACCCTGCCTACAGTAGCAGCACCCCACCTGATCTGTAGGTACCAACATCACCTATGGTATCCCATATTTCCTGCAGCTTAAGACATGCCTTCATCTCTCATCACTGACTTCCCGACGACGCTTAATTTAACACATTAAAGTCCTGCTTCCGGCATTCTTGTTACTTTTGTTTTGCACAATGGAAAATATTTAGCTCAGGATGCTGCTGAATGCTGGATTAAGCTTACAGAAATCCAAATGTTATCCTTCACATTTTATTGCTGTCAGGCAACACAACAACAAACCGTGGCAGAAAACCAGAATGTACTGGAAGAAGCTCAGACCTGCCCCAGCCACCAGCACTGCCATACAGAGGAGCTGCCAGACAGCTCCACGTTTCCTCGAGGACACTAGTGGCGGTTTTTTGGCTCTTAATTTTTCCACCTGATTGCATCTCCATAAAACATGGCATTTATGAGGAAATGTCCCTCTCCTCCCCTACCTGCCTCTTTCTCCCAGCCGTCATGACAAGAGGTTATTCCAAGCTTGTGTTGAGCTAATACAACTCTTAGATGCAGGCAAGCACCAAGTATGCATTAGACTACATATGTTATATAATCACATTTTAGCAGAAATTAAACAAACTGCATTATTACTACCAAAGTCCTCAGCCTGCCAGTTTTGCCTTCACAATGCTATCCTTCAAGGAGATTTTAAAGAGATGTTTGCTGAGCTCCCCAACGCCTTGGTAAGGTTAGGCTTTCAGAAAAAATTAGCATAAAATCTGTACAAAGTATCACTTGTGCCTAACCTCCCACCCTACCCCAGCATCTATTACTAATTACATGCCTTCTCCTATAGCTTTTCCCTTTCCCTTTTTTCATTACACCAAAGCAGGATGAAGGCCAAGAGGCTGGCCCAGATAAGCCTCTGGTCCTGTACAGGCAGAAAAAGCCAGACACCCATGAAATCCTGTCTTTTGTTTCACGCACGTATCAAATGGCTGCAGAGCCAATGATTTGGCTAAGGAAAAGTCCCACAGGCCCCTTTGCTTTCTGAAGTTTTCTTCCGCATTTACTTTTAAATGACATGGGAAATTTCACAAGGACTTTCTGTGGCATTGCTGCAGAGTTGAACAGAATCACAGAACGTTTCCTTTCTTGATCTCATCTCTTAGGCCGCAAGAATCATGCATGAGAAGCACCAACTACACACTGGAAAATAAACCACACCCGATACAGACAAAAGCTGGACGGATGAACTGAAGCTCACCAAGTCTCCAGGTGGGGGTCTGGCACTGAAACCTGCCCTCACCCATATGCAATCCTTTAAGCCACCAACCTGATCCAACCCCAGCACCGCTCACAAGGTGGAGGCACAGCAATAAAACTCATCAGAGCACATCCAATGAGTTTGGATCTCAGAATCAATCTGGTCTAAGAGTTGTGTTAATGGGATTTTGACCGCTGTCATATTTTTGTCTTGGGATGAAAAGCAGCTCTACTCTTTGTGGACAAGCCTGCAAATACGCAAAGAAGCTGTTTCACTGGATTCTAGGAGATTATCTATGCCAATATGATCTATGTCAACACAAATAACTCACACATTAAATATTTACAGGAAATGAGCTTGTAACTCCAATTAAACTGTGTTTTTTGACATTTGTACACTTTCTCCACATACAAGCCAGCAGAGATACCTGAGGCTTGTCTCTACAGGGACTCAGATACTTTAATAACCTAGGCATAATTTTCTGAAATCAAAAGATAAAAATTGGTGTTTAATGCACCTTGCGGTGTTTAAATACAATGAAACTAGTTCCTGAAGAAGAGGAAGTCTTGATGAAGACCAAGGGTACAGGTAGATGCCTGAAAGGATGCTGCAGCCTGTAGTCATAATCTCTTGTGTGGTTTGTACATCCATAAATGAGTTGTATAATCACTCCTCTATTTGAATAATCCCTCCTTAAAAAAATATATAATCTTTTTATTGTGATCACAAAGCACAGAAGAAAATGTGGTAATAAGCTGAGACTATTACTTATCTATTGCAATTCACAAAACAAGAAATTAGGTAATTATGTTAATGAGATAATATTTGCAGCCCAGAATTTAAAGAATTATTATGCAAATCACATCATGAATAGGGAAAGGAAGCAAAAGAAAGGTTTATGCACCAAACAATTGTGTCAGAACGCACACACCCTATTGAACTTTAATTTGAATGAATGCAATTAAATCATGTATTTTCATACCTCTCTAAACATGAGATACAGCATGCTCGAATCATCCCACTACAGCTAGTAGCCATGTAAGCCTGCAAAAATGCAGGCTGCACTAAATTAATTTCAAGTTCTTTTTAAAAACTGACCTGAGTGGCTAAGCAATATTGCTTTTTGTACACTCTACCCAAACCCTCCATTTTTTTCAATTCAAATTTATACCAAGATGTTGATGCTTTATCACCACAACACCTCCTCCCTTCAGATTCTGCAATCAGAATGCAGAGCAGATGGGCAGCAATGTCCAATGAATAAAAAGTCACAGGTAAGAGTAGGCGCACGGATGTTCAAATGATCCTGTGATAGAGGGATACGTGTTAACTGCATTGAGAAAGAAGAACGCATGCCTAGGATCTGAGCCCAGGGCCGAGGGATGAGAACAGAAGGTTTTATTTGAAGTTACTTTGCTGTCTCCCCCGGTGAGCTGGAGCACGTTCCCCCCCCTCCCCTTACAGCTCTCCCTCCTGCAGCCAGCGAAGCTCCTTGTGCAACAGTGCTCGAGTGCCGCGTCAGAAAATGAGAGGTGAGGAGTTGTGAAATCCTCAGATTTAGGTAATATTCAAATACAAATATTTTAATAATCTTTCACTGTGGGATTCTAACACGCTGACTTTTACACAGCTTAGAAGTTCAATGACCTGACAAGAAATCTCCAATAAATTACAGCACTCGGCTAACCTAGTGTAAGATGGCTGAGCTCTAAAAAGAGAATACTTCAGCTAATGGAAAAATATCCTTACGCTCTGGGAGTGCAGCTGTGGAAACTACATTTACTTGAAGGTGTTATTCCACAGTGAGACCAATGAGGCCATGAACAAAACCATACCGCAGTCCTCTTTAAAACTGTAAGGTCAACACATTCATTTCTCAGTTCGTTACACCATGATCTCTGTGGCACTTTTTTTTAAAAGCTATGCTGATGAGCTAAGGCTAATTCAAATGACAACGGGAGAAGAGCCAAAGAAAAGTTTGAAACCAAGGAACTGCCTGACCTTGAACAGCGTCAGCAGCAGGCCAGGCTACCAACAGAGTAAAGGTGATGGAAAATGCGTAATGTGCCCAAATGGACTTAAGTATCTACCCCAAACAATGCTTATTGATTATCTCATTACTTCAGCACTTGTCCTCCTCATCCAGCAAAAAAGTTACACCTGGGGCATCTCAGCCTTTCACAAAAAGGAAATCAAACAGGATTTACCGTTTCTTTAATGTACGACTGACTCTCGTAATGAGGAGGAGGGGACTGTGATCTTGGGAAAGCTTTTCTCATTAAACTGTCAATTTTGTGTTTCTAAAAAGTTGATTAAGCGAGCTACGTTGATGATCCTGTGAATTTTAACAACTTTAAGTCAATTACACCAACATCCCAGCACAGTTTCAATACCAATGCTGGGATGTTATCTTTTACATCGGAATGAAATAGTCTCGAAAAGCCAGGGCCAGGAAGGAAAGATGTGCAGGTACAGAGGTCAGCTCTCTTTACGCAACCGTCATAAAACACATAATTGTTTAAAAATTTTACAGTAAATGCAACAAGATCACTTAGAACACACAACAAAGCATCACTTTTCAGAGCCTACAATTATTGTGATGCAGACAGCATTTCTTCCTGCTTCGACTGCGAATCAGATTACATAATGGGAAGGTAAAATGGAAGTCAGCAGCACAAAGTCCAGAGCTATGTGCTATTTTTATCTTCTTAAGCTGCAAATGATGCAGACTACCACCACCATGATCAGGAGTCACACACATCCCCCTAAGTCCCTGGTTGAGGAGTGCAATATCCATATGCCCTAGGAAAACCTAACCATGGGAAATATGGAAATAAAACCAACAAAACAAGAAGAAAAAAAAGCAAAACACCTCAAAACAGTTAAAACGTCAGAATTAGTCCATGAAGACAGGCTGAAATGGATTATCAGGGAGCCCTTGACTTATGGTCAGTCACTTATTACCTTTTGCAAAAAAAAAAAGAATATATTTTCTCTTTTATCCCTGCATGAAACTTCTACCTGTTGAATTTGCAAAGCTGTAATTACAAGAGATCCATGTTCTGTTTATGCATTTGATGTTTCCAAGACTGTAGGCAGAGTGAGATCTATTTTAGAGTTAACATTTTCATTAGTTTAGAGACCATGTTGCTGTTACAATGACAAAACATCTATTTTCATGGACCACAGCCTTTTATGCAACAATTGTGTCAAATCAATGTCATAAAAGTTTTTGTTAGTTGGGTTTAGTTATTTTTGGCCATTTTAATGCTCAGGAAATTATTCTTAGGGACTGAGCATATAAATTTCCATCTTGTTTCAATAGTTTTGATAAACATGAAAGCTTCATGCTGTACTTGACTTTTGGAGAGAGGAGCAATATGCTGGGTAAGGTACAGAGCTTTTAAAAATAAACAAACAGTTCTCTGCATTGATTTATGAAGTTTCAGTGAATAGTATCTATAAAAGCATATTTTCTACACCCAGTAAAGACAATCAGAGTTCAAACCCCAGCCTTATGTTCTAGACTGGCTACTGCCCCAGCATTACTTCATACAATAGATGTCTATACAAGTGATATTTTGCAGAAAATAATAGACTTGTATGCCAAATACAAAGCAAGATTTCCTTGATATATATGGTTTTACTACACCTGCCTTACAAATAATGGCTATGTTATACTTTTTGCACAAAGGCATTCAATACTTCCTACTTAGAGGCCAAAACAAAAAGGGATCAACACTTTAAGACTTCATTCTCTGCAGAAGTATTACTTCTAGGCTAGACCTTTGTGAGGACTGAAAAAATGCCATTCTGTGAGCATGACTTCAATGAAATTATTTCATTATCTTCAGATTTTAATTACAAACGTCACTTTTGGAGAAACATGAGAGCACAAAAGGGATTAACAACAGCACGGAAGAGTGCCCGGTGCATTAGATGTGGACAGGCTCTGCCTCCCTGCCATAGAACCAAGCCCAGCTAGCGCTGACCTAGTTTGATGACTTTTCTTCAGCATGTATTTAACCTTAAGCACTGCTGGGCTCTGTGCAGTCACTAGTCATCAATGGACACTGCACCAGCTTTCAAGCACTCGCTAAAGTAAGACCAAAGTATTATTTTTGCCTATTCTCAAAATTGTGCAAGGATTTTACACTATTAGTAGTACTTAAGCAGCTATTGCTAGGGATAACGCAAGGAAAGAAAAAGTATCATCGCAGGTATTAATTGCATTCCTATATATAAATATATGTTAGAAAACAAAGCTTTTTATTATTCTTCGATTAAAAATAAGGATGACCAATATAAGTAGCGTCTGCCTTGAAAGTATTCTTATACTAATCAACTTTAGTCTTAAAACAAGGTACATATCGCCAAGTAGTTTACTGCCTCAAGTTAGTAATACATAGACAAAACCTGTATGAATCAAAGTATAAAAATGAAGAGTATACCTAAGAATAATAATTATTTTTTTTTACACATGGACATTTTCATGGACATCTGACATTTTATTTTAAAAGAAATTAAAGCACTTGGCGCAAAAGCTCTTGTGAATGGTTACTCTGCTCTTCTATTAACAACTTTCCATGTCTCAGTGGGAAGGATTTTTTTTTAATTTACCAGAACACGAAAGATAAACTAGCATACACTGTATATTAATCACAGCTAACCCTAAGTCAACCTTATGAGAAGTAAATTGATATTCCAAAGTTGCTACTTACTATGCTCACATTTCTGCCTTTCCCCCTAGTGAGATACTAAATTTTCATCATTTTATTTTAAGTTTAGTCCAAACACTTTAAACTTTCCACAATAAACCCCATTCACCAAATCAATTAACTTGTTCAATTTTTAATAGGTTAGGTCAGTGGTATTCTGTAGTTTTAAAGCAGTTCTAGAGGCAAATTCTATGAAGGCCTACATTTTTAAGCCCCTTTTATTGGATTGTTTCATTTCACTGTTGACCTCAGGGACTTTAAAACATCAGATTAGAGCTTGTGAATTCCAGACTTCTGTTGATAAAATTGGATTCCTCAAAGTTTGACATGTGGCAACAGTTTTGTTTTGCTTTGCTCTCTTCCCCAGCGGCAGCAGTTTTCAGAACAAATGAAACACACACCAGTCAGTGAATGACTGAACAGATGCTGCACCAAATATTGTCACAACAACACTCACATGGTAGGAAAAGGATATGATGACAGTTAAAGGGGAGCAAAAAATGATTTAATGGCATTCATTTTCTCCCTCACCGGGTTGTCCATTGGTTCAACGCCAGATGTGAGGCACGTTCTGCTGATAAATCAAACTCACCTACATTAATCTCTAAAATAAGAGCTGTTCAAGCCCTTGTATACTCAATAAGGTTTCTTTTTCCTGCTGTGAAATCTTAGGGACCTTTCAAACATTTCTGAGTGTGGGCTAGGCAGGGAGCAATTCACTAGGGGTTAGACTTAGTTCACCTGTGAATCCCAGCAAATCTGCTGGGGACATAAAACTTGGACAATGCGGCATCTGCACTGCCGCTCTGTGCAGGAAACATAGTTTCTCACCGACATGCTAAGGCTGCCCATCTCCTTGATGGCACTGGGAATTATGCATTTCACACAAGGCTGAATTCCGTCTTCCCATTATTCAGTATCATTAGCAAATTATATTTTAGCCTTAAATCACGGGCTTAGACTAGCAGAGAGGGAAAGGTGATTTTCCCTCCCTACTTTCCCCCGTATGGTTTTAGGCAGCCACAATGCATTTCACATTTATAATTGCTCACCACAGATTCTTTTCAACCTTTTGAAATCCTTCCCCCAAGAAGCTGTATCTTTTCTCTCAGAAATCTTTCTCCTCACTCCATGTAAATTTAGGATATTTTTTCCTGAATAGCTTTTTTTAATCACTGCTGAATTCCCAACATCTAATACCCTAACATCTAATGCTTCTGCTTCCAGCTGAAGATGAATTGATTTAGATTACAAATAAAGCACACAATTTTACCATGTGGATAATCAAAGCTTAGAAGAATTTACCTACAGGCGTACTGAATTCTCTATCGCTCAAAGTCTCCAAACCAGCATTCAATATATTTTTATAATATAAGCTCTAAATCAACCAGGGACTATTGTACCTTATGTAAGAGTTACTGTAGGAATTTCTGCATTACACAGAAGAACAGACCAAATGATCATTATAGGCTATTTAACCTTAAAATCTGTTAATAATTTATTAGAAAACTCACACAAGAGCCCCATAAGCCCACATAGTTATCATGTGGAAGGATGAGGAGGCAAACCTAAAGCAGTAAAACCCTTATAAGTGAGAGCAGAACAGGGAGGCATAATCTGGATAAAGCAAGTTTCAGTTAAGAATGGCAACTCAGTTAAAAAAAATTCCTTGAAAATAGATTACTATTTTTTACAGGTGAAAGCTAAAGAAACCAAAACAATAACCCTAAAGTAGAAAAACCCTCATTGGTCTTGAGAAACTGGGGGGAAGTCGGTTGAGCACACCCATTGAGATTGGCCTTTGTAGCTCTCACATTGTTAATAAAGCAAAATTTATTAAACAGGATTATTGACAGTGATTTATTAGTAGTGACATTTTAAAAAAATCAAAAAGCAGCCAAATGAATATCTGCATATTAAGCAGGTTGAGAAAAAAGAGCTTTTATGAAGAAACAAAACAAGGTAAACCCAAGTTTTGCAATGTTGTCCGTGGATATCAATTTTCATTAGCATTTTATGGAAAGTCACCTTAAGAAGGCAATAGCACTGCTGATAATTCTGATTTTTTCCTGCTTCTTAGCTTCCCTTCTGAAGAGTCCTCACAGACTAAGAGAACTAGTGACTTAGGAAACGTGCATGAATCTTCAGCTCTCAAACACAATAGATGCATTTACTTATGTGGGGTACATTCTTTAACCCACTGACAACCGACTCTGAAGCACCTAGAGTCCTTTTTTTCAAGTGATGCTTGTCTGATAAACAAGAAAGCGATATAGAGAAAAGCAGCTGACCTGCTGAGTGAGGTGTTCCGGAACACGGTGGCACAAAGTCTGGTAAAACATGTCAGCATAAATACTTCTCTGAAAAAGTTAATGGACAAAAAGTCTGGAATCTGGGTGCATTTCACTGATCTCTCCTCTTTCCTTTATTAAGCCCCTATTATAGAGCCAACATGACACTGATTCTGTTACAGAACCACCAATAGCAAACTTCTCGATAGCACCATCAGATTAAATGGATTGCTGATTTCTCTAGAACACAGATCTGCTTTCCTATAGTTGGAAAGTATTATATATTATTAGCCCTCTAGCCTACAATATCTTTGAAGTAGATATTCCTTAAATCTATAAATTGATCTTTGTGCTTTACGGTCCTGCTTTTACTGCTAGCCTACAAATATTTCTACACAACCATGGTTTTGAACCATCTAGATCCCCTTCTCCACCCCCCCACCCCCCTTTTTTTCTTTTTTAATTGAAACAAATAAATAACAGCAAGCCTGCTGCACGGCAATTTTAAAGCACAAAGTTAAATTCCAACTCAGAATGGAGGTCAGATAGGCTGTGAAGTTTTAAAGTGACACCTGCCACCCTGGTAATACACCTTCAGCCACAGGGCAACATGTAGGAATAATTCAGTTTCCACTTTTGAACTCTGGTTACCACACCTAAGGGAAAGAGGTGGTTATATTAGGGCGGATGCTCCCAAATGTCATTTAACATTAAACAAAGTTAATGAAAAGCTCTCAGAAGGTCATTATCGGTATGCATTTACGCTTTGAGAGAAGGAAGCAGATGACACTTCATAGCGAGTCCATTTAGAGGCATCAGACTGTTGAAAGCTCTACTTTCAAAAATCATGGCCAGCACAGCTAACACTGGTCACATACAGACTGCATTTAATATCATGCAGTGGCTGAGTCCCTTCACCATTCTTGCTACTCTGATTAGAAAGCCAAAATTAGATACTGTAGAGATATACCCAGTATCCTGTACTTTAACGTTCCTCACAGTACTTGAATTCGAGGCAGGGTTTAGTGCAAGAGCAGAAAAATAGTTCACCAGAGGGTGAGAGAGTTCTTCAGTTATGATGTAACACCCACCCCCAGAGCTCTCCTGCATCATATATATTACATAGTGCTGAAGAATTTCGTTTTATAATACTAACAATTTATTTTTTATTAATAAAAGTAACATATGGGTCTCTTGCCAAGTTCTCTAAGCAAAAAAAATGTGTCCTGCATTGTTAATAGTTTTTTCTGAGGATGTTGTAGTCTTGAGAATACACAACCAGATACTACCAATTTGGAGGCTGCCACCTAATTATCAAAATGTAAGGGCATAATCCTACGAGAAAAACTGTTCTTGCAAGCAAGTGCCAAAGCAGAGAGTATTTCTGCTGTAACTAAGAATATTTCTATTAGGCCACCTGATCCCTCTAAAAGATTATCCTCTTAGCCGGATCTTGCCTGAGTTCAGGTAAGACTGGCCTCTCTCCCAACTCTTCAGGGGAAGTTTTGTCAGCTCTATTCCTCCCTTTCAGAGAAAAAAATATTACATGCTACTAATATTAGCTTTCACAGTTTGGGAATATGCAAAGTTTGGAGAACACGAATGTGGCTTTTTCTTCTCATATCAGCTAAATGGCAAATAGAGGTTAGTATCTGCCAGAAGTAATGTATTATTCTGTATTGAACTAAAACCTTCATTTATTATTTTTCAGGCTGTAACTACTGTATTCTGCAAGTAGCGTTCAATTCAGCAAGTCACTTGAATATATGCTTACAGTTAAACTAGGTTTCATAAGGCTCTATTTGATATTAGGTATGTACATCACTGAGTATGGAAAATGCCACTATATTACTTGGCTGGCCCATCTTCTGTACCCCCTAGGCTTCTTAAGATCAGTTATATTTAGGTGGACATATACTAGTAATGCAGCACTCAATACATAAGATATTATAACTTGTCTTTATTGAACATATCATCATCGAAAATTCTTTCTATTAGACAGTTTCTGCAGAGATGCATACTAGGACCAACCCAACATTCAACCCTTCATTCTCAAGAAATCAAGGGCATAAATTTATTCTGGGCTACACAAAAATTCAAGTGACTGGGGACTCCTGAGCGTCAAGCTTCCTTTGTAAGACACACCACACTATGGAGTCATCTTATGGCAAAAAGACTTAAGGGCAAAGTAATTTCTATTAATACAGATGCCAAAAGGATCAACAACAAAAAAACCTTCAGATATCAGGTGTCCAGGTTCAGATGTTGTAAATTGGATGGTAATTCCAAGAAGGCATTCTGAAAATAATCAACCAGGGTGCTTAACTCGCAACAAGTACTGTTTGTTTTAAAAACCTGAATATTGGAGAAAATAGTTTTTACTTTTTTTTTTCCCCAGATGAACTCAGTATTCTGCTCATTATACCTAGTATTTCACTTTCATTTTCTTAAAGCATACTTCTGTGTTATACAGAGCTGCACTATTAAATTTTCATATTCAGTGGCCTTGTAAAAGCGTAAGAAGCACACAGGAAGACAGTCTGCCTTTGAGTGCCTCTTCTGAATTAATCAGTCAACTGGTTTCTGCTCAAGTTTCAGCTCACAATTCTAGCAGGTTGATTATGGCAGGTTTGGGTTTGCCTCACTCTGCTCCTGCCACATGATAGTAACAAAGTAAGCCCTGCAAATTAGTAAAAGTCGAAATGGAAAAACAGTACTTCTAAGAAAAAAAACAGCTCACATGGATCCTCCTCATTATCTTTACTTACAGAACCTATCCTAATGGTTTTCCCAAGGTTCATATTATTAAGATTTCAGTGTGCCAAGCTCTAACTCCTTTCTTTTTCTATTACTTAAAGGGTGGAAAAAAAAAGGGGACAATCAAGGCTCAAAGAAAATATGTCAAGTCTCCCACCTGACATGGCCATTTCATCTTGTGTGTAGGAAGGATGGAGCTTCAGATGCACTGTCTTTAGGGAAATGGGATGTTACAGATGGAAGAAAGGCTATCCAGTGCATGGGGAATTGAAAAACTAAATAAGGCTGGATTGAAACCTTAGCCTGAATAAATAATCACGGGCTCTTATCTTTTGCATGGGTTAAAAAACTTTTTCCTGAACATAGAGAAAGGGTCCCCTGGGATGCTCCTGAGCCCCATGCAATAAAAGATGGTCTCTGTGAAGACAGAGTGACAGGAGGTGGAGACAGGCCTATGGAGCTGTTTCTGTTGCATACTACCACAATAGACAGCACTTGCAGGCAGGCTTTTTGTTGTTTTTTCTTCTCCTGTCAGTGAAATCGCATATCCAAACTAGAAATATTTAGAGAAAACCAATTATCTCTTTTCTTTAATCTTTGCTGTACTTTTTTTTTTCCCAAATGAACACAACATGCACCTGATGATCACATTATTACAATACTTTTGAACGTCCAGATACTTTATGGTCACTGTTGTAGTTTCCAAAAGATTTAAGGTTCCCTTTAATCAGAGGAATATCTCATTACTTTTAAAGACCTGATAAGGAAGACTACCACTCTCATTTATCTCCTAGCTATCAAAAATCGTCCTATAAGGCAGAAGAGCAGATTAAATTGGGTACAGAGGCAGGAGCATCCTGAAACGTATCCCTACTACTCAGGCAATGAAGAAATCTTCGACTTTCAGTCTAGAGGCCACACAAGGTTCCCGTAAGGCTTATTTTGTCCCTTACCAACTGTGAAACACTTTAAGATCCTTGAGGAGCAATCACAACAGTAAATATTTTTTCATTACCAAATCCGTAGTGTATATGATTAGACACTGGGGTTGTCTGCTGAATTGTAGGTAACTAATCTTTATAGAAAGGGTGCCTAAACTGTTACTTGTTGATACCAGTCACATTCACATCACCTAAATTTGATATTCCCTCTATTTTGGTTGCATTTCTATCATGGCACCAGCTTTAAAAGATGAATATATAAAACACTGACAACTTGCTATGTTAAAATGTGGAATAACTAACAGCTTGATTTTAGTTAAATCTATTTTATTTAGGCTTCAGCATATTCTGTAGATTAATCTATGAACTTAACCCTAGTAAAAGAGGTGGCTAAGACCTTCCTGATGATTACAATAACCCAATACCCAGCTGTTTAACTATTAAATTCTCAGTTCATTCTTTTTTCTTAGCATACTTATTAAAAATTGAAACCTCTAAAGCAAGCTGTCAAATTTCTCACTGAAAACTCCAGAAATATATTTACTTTTAACAGGAAGGAGGAGTACGTTGGTCAATCTTGCAAATACATATCGATCTGATCAGAAAGCCAGTGCTGAAACTGATTTTAAGCGTGATGAAGTCCAAACTCGTAAAATTGGGGTTAAAGAGTGCTACCAAAAATTATTTTGCATATAAAATATAGTTTCAAAGAGAAAATAAAATGAGGTATAATTTAATTGAAGCCACTAGACTATTCTCTGCAGTATTGCTAATGTTCATACAATCAGTTGGGCAAATAAGGAAAACTCACTAAAAATGGATGAAGTTTTCCAAGAAGTTTTAAAACATTTATCTCTTTTACTATGAATCATGTGCAGAAGTTGCGCAGGTCTCCAAAGTACCACATTTCCAAAAGCTAATTACATCCATGCCAGATAAAGGAATGAATTAAACACCAGTTGGTTCATCCATTCATTTACAGAAAGTTTATTAGGGAAAAAGGCAAAGCAACTGGATTACGAGCCAAATCCTATTTCGTTTCTTTCTGCAGCAAAATTCCTGTTTATTGGGACTGGTTTGTCTTCAGTATTTCATTTCCAACAAAGTCATTGTTAAAAAATAAAAGGCCCCAACTTAAGCCAGACAACATTCGGGTCTTTATTGCAGCAACCATATTCTCTGAAAAGATAGTATTTTCTTCTTCCATAATATTATTTATCCTGTAGCACACAAAAATAATCAAGACATATATATACGAGAAATATGGATCAGATGTACAAAGATATGAGGATCAAATTTCCACATGCATTCTTTCCACATGCATGTTCGCAAGCTACTGTCAAGGAAGAATAAATATGAGAAAATACACCTAAATAATTATGCCAAGCCAGTTGGTCACAAGTTACCCCTACCCCTATCCATTACAAAGTGAATGTATACACCAATGGCTATTGTATACTGAAAAAAGATGCTTTAATGCATTTAAAATGCATCATTTTAAAATTGTCAGCCCACACCTCCAGTTTTGCCTGACCAACAAAAGATAAATGCCAGTGACACAGTACTGTGCAAATTAAAAATAAAACTGTAAAAAAAAAAGATTAAAACATTTCCATTGAGAAACCACACAAATAGCAATACACAGTACAAGAATCGTGGTATTTTTAAGGGAAATATGTACGTGCCCCTATGGCATAATGTTGTTAGAAAGATTTGTTTTTGAATTTAGTGCTGGAATGGACAAAGAAAACCATTATTGGGCAATACTGCCAGCAGATTACATTTGAATTGTAAATGGCATCAGCCCAATTATAAAAGGAAACTACTGGAAATGTTCTGTTGTTGATACGGCACAGAAAAACAATGTTTTCTGACATTAAAAGGAATATCACAGATTTTATGCAGATTCTCTGCTGTGCACATAGCACGGGCACATCAGGGTTGCATCTAATAGGGTCTTGTATAAAAAGCCTTCATAATTACTTTTATATGGAAACCATTTTTTACTTCTCCTATGCAGCAAACTTCCCTTTTCACCTCTCAGTACACTGTACTGATTTGTACCCTGCATTTCCAAAGCCACAGCACCTACCATAGGTCATGGAGGCAGCGAATCAAAGACAACATGGGGCTTCCAACTGAGGAATTGTTTTTCAGTGGAGACCAAACTCATCTGCATGAATTAAGTACTAATGAGCTAAACAGGACTGAGAGACTAGGGAAAAGCAAAGTGGGATGATTTCATAATACCATCTACATGCACTGCAGAGCAAAACAAAGGAAATCATTTATTAATATTTTATCGATTGTTACATAAATAGTAAAGAAAAACATCAAGTCCAGTGGACAGAGTTGGTGTAATAAACCACACTACACAAGCCACATACTGCCTTAGCAAAAAATGAGCAGAAGTGAATCTGTAAGTAGTGAAAGACTCACTTTGAAGAGTCAGCTCTTTTTTAAGATGCCTATCGTTAATTTAGGTAGTCACGTGTCACTTTTCACTGGACTGAAAAAAAAATACAGCTTCTGTGAGCAGCAGGACACAGCGGCTGCACCCACTTCCAGCGGGGGTTCTCAGCCCCCAGCTGTCAGAGCAGCATTGACACAGTGCTGTGTAACCGCAGCTTGCACGCAAGTTCAAGATTTAGTTTTAGCTCTTTTTCCAGAGCTGCCCATTTAGTTATTACCTCAGCAACATGCAAAATGACTACAAATCCTTATACGCAGCAGCTTCACATAGAAGAGCCTTCAGGCTTGTCTTCTGGCCACTCTGCAGACATCAAGGCCTGGTCCCACTGCCTTTATTGTCTGACACAACGACAAATCTCGGTGTGTCCAACTGTCCTTGAGGTTTGAGTGAGCCAAGCATCTAAGCAAGTGGCCTCATTTTTCAAAATCTCAAATTGCCTTTTTCACCTTTAAGAACCCCCCTGCTATTACCACAGAGCAGATCCTGACAGACTCTTTGCTGATGCACAGGAGGCAGCATTTTAGAAAACCTTTCATGCTCCATGTTTGGACGTGTCAGAATTGCAGTTCCAGGAGGGAAAGAATATGTCACAGCGGGAGAGGGAGGCATTTTGAACCACCACAAAGGACTACATCAAAGCACATCCTTTTCCCAGGCGCTAGGTTGTGCTGTGGCAGGAACGGGAGGAAGGAGACTCTGCTTCTCTGAGCAGACGGAGGATTAATGGAGGGCTGTGGCAACAGATCATAATTTCGTTGCATGCAAACCCTTGGAGAGAAAACACTGATCATGGATCGAATAACAGAAGCATTAATAAAGCATAGAAGCCGATCGCAAAAGTGTACAAACATTGCCCAGATGAATCATTCACTAGCTTGCTGCACAATCAGCATGCTGGGGCCTGGCGTGCCCCTTGCATTGCTCCTGGAACTGCCCCTCGGCATCCGCCCGCAATTACAGCCAGCCACTGCTTGCCAGGAGACTGCAGTACAAGCACACCAGAACCTCAAAGCGCACCCCAGCGCCTCACTATGCTGGCAAACCAACTTTAGAAGAAACCATGGCAATTTCTGCATGCTGAAAATGTAGTGAGGATGCACAGCTAGGGACATATCTGCTAGTTAGAAAAAGAAGTTTATAGAAATTTTTTACTTAACGTTCATCTTGAATTACTTTACAACAAATGAATAAAAACAACAATGAAAAAGGAGAACTACTCACTAAACTTACAGTGTTTAAAACTGGAGACGGAAGTTGATTCCAGACTCAGGCCTACTTTTAAGTGATTTCTGTGTAAGAGCATCTGCCTAACACAGATGAAATATAAACTTTATGTTGTACTATTGCTAATTAGCAAAACAACACCTTCCAATTCGGTATCATTTTTTTTGCAGAGTTCTAGTTATCTACGACAGGATCTTTCTACTAACTGAGGACAGACGGAGATGACTACCACTTCTTCCTTTCTGTGCAGTGGGGAACCTCTAGGATCAGAGGCTTCGTGTGGACGAACACTGCCAGCCACCTGGCACACGCCTTTGCACACACAAATCCTCAGTGCGTCCGATCCTGGTTTCGCTAGAAAGTCTATTACAGTTCAAGGGGTGGGAAGAATTTGTCTTCTGCTTTCAGAATACATCATTGTTTGGCACTGATGCTGTAGGATTTTTTTTTTTTTACTTATTGTAATGCTTTCAGGCATAGATAAATTACTTTCAAGGTAAACATTGATCATAGAATAACAGAGAAAATACATAGCACTAAACTAAGCCAATGTAAATCTTAAACCTGTGTTTCTGCCAAACCATTAGTTAAATGTGCTTCTCACATCTAAGTTGCTCTTCAACAGCTTGCAACAGCTATCTTCTCATGGGAACATCTCTCTTGTTACCAACGGAAACGCCTGGAGAACTGGTATTTCACCATTGCACTAACAAAAGAGAGATGACATCAAGTAGGGGAAGAAGTTACTGTTCCTCTCTGCTACCGATATCAGATGGTGGATGGAAAGAAAGCTTTTGTTACCTTGAGAAGGCACCTGAGCTGAAACAGATAGAAGATCCTGTCGCCACTCCCTGCACCACTGGGTATGAATTGGCAAGAGAAGAGTATGTGGCAGCAAGCAAGGAAAATGAATTAGTAATACCCAATCTTTTTGTGGGAAGAACGAGAAGCATTCCCAGAAGTAAGACAGAGATTTTCAAGGCCCTCAGCACTGGGGTGTTGAATCAAACCAGAAAGTTATGCGAACAGGCACCCCAGTTTGCTCTGAAACTTTCAAAGTGCAAAGCCAGGTCTCAAGTTCTGTTCACAAAGCAAATAAAACCGAACTTCAAGTGGAGGATTTATGATGTAGAATGACACCATACTGACTTGCTGAGTTTTAACATAACTTTTTTCTTTAACTGCACTTCCCACGTTAAGCCTGTACATGTAACCCAGACAGCCTATGCTCCTGAGAGGCTCAGCAGCACATCCTGCTGACGCAGAGCACATGCAGGGCAGGCACTTGGCTTAAGCACTTGCCCATGTAGACACGCACTCTTACAGCAACCTTTATAAAGAACTAATAATATATTCCTCTCTCTCTCACACACACAGTTACATAACGCCACTTTTGGTCTAGTGGACACCAGAAATAAATAGAGCAAAGCAATAACAAATGCAGACTTTCTCCTGAAAATACCTATTTCAAATCCCAAGTTACCTAATGTTTACTTTTAAAAAGTAAAAAAGAAACGCAGAAGCCATAGAAATCATTTAAAAATTAGTTATATAATTCTTTTACAGAAACAGATATTTTTTAACTTTAGTTATGGCTGTTAAAATGGGCAGTCAGCTGCAGTAAAACTCTGCCACAGATATTGGATCATAGGATTTAAGCCCTTCCTACCACACCTCTTTTGAAAAATGCAACTGTAATGGAAGAAACACCAAAGGCTTCTGAGAGGATTTTGCCTTTGCTGAGCTGTCAGAAAAATTGTGCCTTAATTAGTTTTTGCATCCATGATAGTCCCCAACACCTGCTCCAGCAACACCTTTGACAATGGCGTGTAAAGTCCTCTCATGAACTATAGCTGGGGATTTCACAGTTTAAAATTGTGAGGACACAAGGCACCTATTGTCAGGTCTGGCCTGCATTTCAAGGGTCAAAACAGAGGATAGAAATCCCAACAAGATCTACTTCCAAACAGAAGCCAGGAAGGACAGTGAGAAAAATCCACTTTAACATCGCCTGTGTTCTCATTCTACACAGGACACAGTACTAGATTTAGTTCTTTCCTAACAAAGAATACACTATCTAGATAAATCAAAAAATGGGTACATAAGCTCAACGTATCAAGCTTCACATATTATATAACTGACGGTACAATAGATATAAAAAATACCGTAATTTGTCAGAAGAATGAAAAAATACATCTAAGTCTCTATTTGCTGAGCTCTAAGTCCATTCTCTCACTAAATCACATGCTTGCCATTCATGCTTCTATCCACAATGCCTCTCATTTTATTTTGTTATTAAAAATAATAGCTAAAGAAAGAAGAACAAACAGGATATATCTGGCTAGACAACAGACATAAGTTTCTAAGAAATGTGAGTAGAGAAAAAATGAGACAAAATAAAATTTAGATTTCACAATCTTGACAGCATGACTTTAAGCTTCCTGTTACAAAGGCATTCGAGATCACACGCACACTGTTGGAACAAAATAAATTCAAGATTTGCTATATCCAGACATTCATGTGGAACACAGCCTTCTGATCTACTGGGTGTCTTTGAAATCTGCCCGTAAAGGTAAAGAAACAGCCCAAGCTATCGAAATATTTCACATAAACCAATTTAAATATAGATGGTGAAATACACTCTTGTTATTACAAAATTAGTTTTGGAATAGCAAAAATAACAAAAGCTCCAATGCTCCCTACAACCAAAGAAAGAAATGCTTGAATAGAAGAGTTGTAAAGAGCATTTCTTAAGTAACAGGCTGGTCTAATCCACTTAAATTTCACAAGAGTTATCGTCTAGAATCTCTTTGCAATGCTAATATACAAACTAAATAAAGAATACAGTATTATCAGGGCCAATATGCATGTGTTATATGCAAATTACTTTGAAAACTCCTAAAAAGTACTCGTATAGTTCATGCAAGATGAACAGACTCCTCAAAATAAGGTGAAATAGGGCTGTTGATGAGATTTCCAGGAGGTGCAGTGTGTTAGACCGATAACTGCTAATTTCTGAAAAGGCTTCAGAATACTCCAGGAAGAGTACTTTTGGAAAATTAATGTCTTCATAAAAACGTGTAAAAGCAATAAACCCCTGAGATTAGCAATAGAGCATCTGTTAAGTAGTTTATTTTTTTATGTTAGTAGAAAGTCTGACAAAGAGGTCATGCCAAGTTAGTATGTATGTCACAAGTTACACTACGTTTATTTCTCTGTGAAGCATAAAATATTTACTATACTGTAATATGCTGCTGATATTAAATAATTCCATCAAAGCCAAGACACACAAAGGGGGATTTGCTGATTTCCTATGAAAATACCAGCATAAATCGTAGCTTTCTGTATAATTAGCTAAACCAGCCAAAAGACCTCATATGGTTTCTTCAGGCCTCTGTTTCTCAAGGCAAAAATAGAAATGGTGCTTCTTCAGGGAGAAATTGCTCAAATACATAGACATTAACACTGGCTTTCAGCTCCACATAACCTCATTAACTCTATTGCTACCCTGAACAAGGACCAAATGTTTTCTCAATTACATCAACCCAAACTGACTCACAGGTAATAATGGCAGTGTAAATATAAGAAAAGAGCCCCATTGCACTAACTGAGCACAAGCATATGACTTCCTTATTTTACCAGTCATTAAACAAACCCTTTCATGTCAGGATGCAGCAGGAGCTATGGAAGAACCATCACTTGGACAGAGGCAGTCATCTGCCAGAGCTGTCTAAATAATACAGGAGGAAAGCAGTCATGCTTGTATATCCCAAGGAATTTGTAAACTAAGGCACGCACCATACTTTTCAACACCCTCATGCTACTTTGAACACAGTTCTTTGCTAACCATAAAAAAAAAATAAAAAAAATTTTGCTTAGATCTAAGTACTCATGTTTGTCTTCAAACACCAATGATTTGTGGTATGAGCCTCTCACACTGCCAATGCAGTAGCTGTTTACAGCTACTTACTGTTGATAAACAAATAAGTAATACAGTCAACACCAAACAGATTAGAAATTGTTTCAGCTACAGTTTTCTGCAAATGGTCACTTTCAGCATAAAAAAAATGACATTGAGGAAGAAAGTAACATTTTACTTCATAAAATTATCAGCCCGATATTCATTGTGAAAGCACAACAGTGGGGGACATTGAAATTTAATGTAATTATAGTGGTTATATTATGAAAAACCTACCACTCCATTTTATTCATTTCATTCGTACTCCCATGAACTCCTTTTTCAAAAGGAAATGGAATTTTTCATTTCTGTGTACTTGTGGCTGATTGTGTTAATGTAAAGGCTAGTATATAATCAATACCACTTAACATTCTTTTCAATTTACTACTTTATTACTACTGTTCTAATTTAAGGTACCTTAATAGCTAGGATAGACTGTTTTACAACCAACATATTCTGTTAAGGATCAGATAAACCTGGTTCAATTTAAAAAAAAAAGTTATGGCTGCATCAGACTTACCTGTTAAGAGCATACATGAGCATTGCCTAACAAAGTTGCCAGGTCTCAAATTTTATCAGTTCAGACTTTCTGCTGCCTTTACCACTAAAGAGAGACGTGGCCTCTCCTAACACATCAGTCATCTGCCATATAGCACATTTCCGGTCCATGTTGTAGATTAAATGACTGTGAGCCTCAGTCAAGCTCAGAAGTTCTTTTTCAGAGCTGTGAAAGCAAGGAGCTTCCAAAGCATGAAACAGAAAGAAAATCCTAAAGTAATCATGAAAAATATTACCAAAATTCAGAGTAATGCTGCTGCTACACAAAACTGTGCAGACCATTACCTGCTCCTTCTGAACTGGTCTTCTCCTTTAACAGCTCCTGTTTGCCCTCCAACAGGGCTAGGGACAAGTTGTCCTTGCTCTCTGTGGTACATTAAATCTTCCTGGAAGGAAGTTAAAACAATTTAGACAAGAGAGATGGCACAAAATACTCCATTCTTTTCATATTCACACATTCAAGCTATGGATTGACTGATCAGGAGGATTCATAGAAATAGTTTCCTAATTTTCAATATCAATGCCAGCTTTTCCTTCCTACTTTCACATGCTCAAAAACTTTTAAAGGGCAAGAAAATAACCACTTTTTCTTTTTTTTAAGTGAATTTGAAATGCCCTAAATGCATTTTAACTGACATGGTTAAACACGTACTGCTACAGCACACAGTTTATTTTGATAATGGTAAAGAACCATAGAAAATACTGCATTAGTCTTTGTCAGATATAGGAGATCTTTACCAAGTTGATCAGGCCTTAAGTGGTTAGCAGGAAGACAAGAAATGCAATAAACAAGCACAGATTGAGGGATTGTTCACAAGGACTATGATCAATCCCTTCAGCTGCATGAATGATCAAACCATATCCTTAGGCAGTGTGAGACAACTTACCAAAATAATTGTTTCAGCATGAACTAGTCTATTCAATGATAGCAGGAGACAACACAGGAATTTCATTAAAGGCTACTTGCAATATTCTGTTATAATTCAGATTACAAGTGAAAACAAAGAGCTCCCAGAGAGCCTAATGCCACTGTGTTCAATGTAACCTATACATATTACGTCTCTAATATCTAACAAAGTTGTAATTAATTACAGTCTAACTATAAGACAAAATAACAAGGAGATGAAAGGAATGAAGAGACCAGGCATCAGAGAAAAAAGCTGGTGAAGTTTTGTGACCTGTCTTTCATTATTGCTCATTCAAAGCATCTCTCTCTTGCCCCAAACATTTAAGCACCTTTTGCTCTCCAGCAAGACAGGCATATTAGGTACATGTGTCCTAGATTGAGAAGCCACTACAGAAAAAAATAAATCTTATAATGAGAACTTCACCTTCAATTCTAGCTACTTTGTCTGCTATAAAGGGACACAAAACCTCTGATTCAGGTTCATTTGAAGTCTTCAATGCGGTCACCATTAAAGACTGTCAGCAAGCTTCCTTTTGAGCATCTCATTACAAGCTCCAACAAAGAGATGAAACCCAGAACTCAGCAGTATAAAGTTTCTGAATAAGGCTGCAGTTACCTGACCACATAGAGAAACGTCTTAACTCAGAGAACTCCTGTCTTCATCTCTTCCCAACACTCCCTCAAGCTTTTCTAGGAATGATTTTACAGGGGCAGGTGCAAACAGTAAGCAACTCCACAGAACCAGGTACACCCCAGAAGTACCGTAAACCCCACATTGGTCTGCAAGCTTTATGCTGCTCCTCTAAGCAGATAGTCACAGAGATCGAGACCCTGCATTAGAGGGACCACAAATACCTAGGTAGCCCAAACACAAAACATGGAATTGGGAGCTTTACAGCAATTCTGCTGTGCACCTCAACCATCTCCACTCACCATACGCTGGCTAAGTTTGCAGAGTGGTTTGCCATATGCAAGCTGTTCTTAAGGAAAATGAACTGGAAGTGCCATGCAAGGATGAATCAATTTGCTTCAATCCCCAAGGAAGACATGTGGGTCCAAAGCAATGAGCACAGCTTCAAAAACACATGCTGAAAAGAATACTGGGGACCAGACCAAATCCAGTTCAAAGTAACAGAGTGGAGGCAAAATATAGCACAGTTATAGGGATCTCAACATCAGCTGTTGTGATCTAGTGAACTTTACAGATCACAATGAATGACTTGCTAATGCAGGCTGTTATCCTGTCTCCTTTGTTCCAAAGACTCGTACCTTGGAATAATAAAACAAGCAATGAGGTAAGAAGTCAAACACGAGACACAAAATTTATTACTTTTTCCCTTCGTGATTTTTCTTCACAAGTCTGTCGAACAAAAAAATCAAGGTATGTCTTAAAATCTTGGTCCAGCACCTGCATTTAAAAAGCATGCTCAGCCCTGAAGAGACGGTATTTCACAGCTAGTCTACATTTTACTGAAGGACAAAGTTTACTAAATATAAATATTATATGTCCTATAGTGGCTACAGTTTTGTATCTACAGACAGCTCAAGTCTGAACAAACTCACTAGGGGTCTCAAAATTCACAGCTTATCAGATTTAAAGGCACGGCAAGGAACTTTATTGTACAATTTAATAACTTGGAATGCTGAGACCAAACGCGAACGTAGTTTGTATGGAGTAAAAAATAGAAACAGTTAGCCCTTAATTATGAATGGCCTACAGAAAAGACCTGTCAAAAATTTCTAACAGCTGTTGAAGAAAGAAATGATTTTTACAGGTCAAAATCAAAGGTCCATTGAATGGAAAGCCCTGCATGTCATGGGGCTGTACTGATTTGCGGATTTGCAATGAATTGTTGTTCCCCACATGACCCGAGGAAATGGGCTGCTCCCCGCACGGCCCCTGAGGCAATGTGGGGTTTGCTGCAGTGGGCAGAGCCAGGGAATGCCCACAGTGCATGCCTGGATTTTAAGTTTCTGTCATTAACACTTGGGATCTATTCATGTCCAGCAACTGCAGGTAGAAAAGGGTTAGGGCCTTTGGTCACATGAGGAGAGATACATTGGAAGGGGGCAGAGTTAAAACACTTTAAAAGTACAAGGAAGGAATAGGCGAACACATGGTTTATAAACGGTAGTCCTACATTAAAATAAAGCTATTTATCAAAACCAAACTAAAGTTCATTTGTTTTGTATCCCACAAATAGCTACCATACAACGCTGTCATTTTAATTATGCATCTGCGATAACAACCACCCATGAGAAGTCTGTTTCTTACATGTAGCTGTTTACGCTTAAATCTAAAAGTGCAAGTCTGATGCAGCTACAGGCTAATACTCTATATTTAAAAAAAATAGCATTAAGATTGCAGATGAAGCAAATTTTTTCTGTAACAAAGCACAAGTTTTTATCTTAAACTTTTGTGATCAAAATTGGTACCTGTTTCACCACGGTATTTGGGGTGCTGACTGTGGCCTGCAGGGTGCTGTGAGGACAGGCCGGCAGCTGCCCCAGGCCTGTCACAGCAGGTGCCAGCAGCCCCACCTCAGGCCATGACTGGGCCCATCTGGTTTTAATTGGCAATAAACTAATTGTCCCCAAGCTGAGTCTATCTGCACATGTCAGTAACTGCTAAGCCATCTTCCTGTCTTTCTCTCTACCACAGACTTTTCCACTTTGGTTTCTGCCCAACCTGCTGAGGAGGGGAGGGTGCGGCCAAGCAGCACCTGCCAGCCGGCCGTGGCCACCACACACCAACATGGAAGACACAGGCTGGTGCCCCCCTCATTAGAGCCTTCTCTTTGCAGGGCAATTCGTGATCCATGTACCTAACCTCAATACCAAGCCCTGGTTTTGTTTCTTTCCAAGGTCAATATCTACATAAAACTATTGCTGTGCTGTATGAAATCATTCATATGGGGATGACTCCAAGAGAAACTTTGCAGACAAGCCTACAGTACAGTGCTTCATCAGCATCCTTTCATTTGGTCAATAGTAACTGATAAAACAGTAAAATCAATTTAAGCAATCATAAGAGTTAATGCACTCCACTGGGTATTAGCAAGCATACTGGAATATTGTACACTAGAAATTAAACTAGGCTTGCTGCCTAGGACAGAGGGACAAACAATATTTTAAAAATCCCATACTCCCCAGCTAATAAGCTTTTAAAATTTAATTTATAGCAATTCTATTTTTCCAAAGGTGTCCATGTTTAATTTTTTTCTAATTTATATTAATATGATCATTAACCTAGAAATGATTTACTTTTATCTGCCTTCTTATTGCCAGTAGAAATGACTTTGATTGGGACATGAAACCACAATAATGCCATAATGAAAAATATGAACCTATTTTCAAAGTCTCTTCACACCTGTTTCCTAACATTTTAATTTATTTTCATACTTTGTTCATAATGCTTTTATCTTCACCTTCACAGCGCTGTTTATTTATTACAGTTAAGTAGTCAGTGTTGTTATTTTCTAATCCACTGGGTTGTAGTATTTTAGTCTCCATATAAAGTGAAAGACTAAAGACTAGTGAGTTAAGATCAGAGTACATTAGATATTCTGCATAATTATGGGTACAGTGGAAGGCTAAAAAGGATAATGCATTATAAGTCTCATTTACCGGGGGTTATTTTTTATTACATAAATGAAGCTTTCCTTATCTTAAATTGTATCTCACTAGAATTCTTGCTGAGCTTGAGAACTGTCAGCCCCTTTGTTTACAATGAATGTTGTTGCACTTCACTGTGTCAGCAAAAGGGTTCTGAAACATAAGGACTCTCCGGAAAAAAATAGCAAGACCTTCGCAACTAAGGATCCAATGCTTTATTACTTCTCAAGAAACATCAAAGCAAAATAAATAAATTAAAACGATGCACCACTTTAGTGAGAATGGCAACCTGTCATATAAATTTAATCCCAAGGATTTAAATTGGTGTTCCACAGTAGCATTAGAAAAAGAGAATCCAATTAAAATCATGCTGGATTCCAAGGACATTGCAGTATTCACTCTGCTTCTGTCACGTAAAATAAATTTAGACCTGATTCAGTGCTGAGTGCAAGAAATTAGATTCTGTAATGATCTATTTCCTCAGGTATTCTGCAATATTACCTTAAAAAATACTGTAAAACAGACAAAGTTAGCTGAGCCAGGAGGTGAAGGCCTATTTATAAAGTATCTCTCATTATTAGGTAAATCGTCTTCAGACCCAGACATCAATCCCTAAATCCATATGCAAAATTGAGCCTTAAGTAGCTTTCAATGAGTGGGACACAAAGAAGGAATTAAAAACTACAGGGCATGAACAAAGTGTAGCTGATGTTTTGTTTTTAAAACACATCTGGGCAACAGGAGGAAAAAGTGCCTATTTACTTTGTCCTGGCTTCTACAGTTTGGAACAGAGTGAACTGGAACACGGAGGAGAGCAGAGCAGACTTCTCCCGCCCTGAGCCCAGATGGGCACACAGGGACAGGATCCAGTCCCAGCACAGCAGCACTGGGCTGAGGGAAGGAAGAAACGGGGCAGAAACAGTTGTTTGCAGCATGAGCACACTCAGGGAGAAGGGCAAAACCAGCAGGGAGCAAGTCCAGTGCTAACCTTGGGAAGAGATGAAGTGGAGCAAAGCCAAGGAAGTCCCTCAGAGTTGCTACGCCAGTGGAAAGGCCATCTGGACCTAATCTGTGACTACACGGTAGATAGAACAGATTTGTTGACAAGCTTTGTTATTCCATTTTACTCAGGCTCTTCTATTTACAGAATTATCTTGTCTTAATTTCTAATTTGGTGTTCCAGCAAAGGACAACCCTGAACATTGGAAGCTTTGCATAGTTTAGCATGTTCTTGTCAAGAAAATTGTCATCCTGAAGTTTTATAGTTCAGTTTACACCCATTGGTCAACTCATTTCACAACCCAGAAACACCATCACAGGGAGTGAAGTTCACCTAAAGCATTACTCTACATTGACTTTGTTTCTTCCTCTTTAGCTCCTTCTTCACACTGCTAATATAGCTCTAAGCTAGTTGGGTGTTGAAGCAACACCCAAAGACACTGCACGTGTTATTGTGACTAACTGACAGCTGAAGGTATCCAGGAACAAATTACCAGCTCTACCTTCTGCACCTCCAAAATGAGCAGCATTGGAAACTAGAGCACCACTCTTCTGCACTCACAGTATTCCAAGTGGAAACAGTGACCCCTCCCCTCCAAAAGTATAAAACTGTAAAATGGCCATGGGTGAAGACAGGCACACACAAGCACTTCTTAAGGCTGACACAATGTCAGACTTACAATTTTTGCAGCAGCTTCCTCCTTCTGTAAGGGGACAGGCCATGGGGCAAGTCTAATTGCTCAGAGCCCACCAGCAAAAAAACAAAAAACAAAAAAAAACCACGCTGTGACACCACTGCATGAACAGTTTAACAAGACAACAGCATGCAGCATAGGATCAAGAACCCAATGTCTATATGGATGTAGGTGTACCAAAACGGGAGGCTGTATAGCAGGATCTCATGTTATGGGGTACAGGAGAGCAGACTTGTCACTAAAAGCTGGAGACAATACCAGAGACATAACCTTTTTTCTTTCTGTAGGATTTGAGCAAACCTATACTCACTTTAGTTTGCTTAAGGGTTCAGTCACACAAGCTGGCTCTGAGAGTTATCGTGAGCCTGGAAACTATCTAGTTGCATTTGAATAGAACGATACACTGCTTTTGAGTCTAATCTGAAATATGCCTGGATGAGCATGAGGTAGACTTAACGACCTTACTTTGGGGAATTTCTGGTACTGGCATCGTTACTGCTGTCAGTTTTCCTTTTTGCCCTATAAGACGTAGTTCTAAGCTTTACAAATCTCTCCATGATTTATGCTTTTGTTTTATTCTCCTTGAACACCAATTGCTTCCAATGTAGCTAATGTGACTAAAGGCCCTAGCTAACGATTTGATATAAGTATACATTTCCCCATAGAATCTCTCAATGTCAACTCATATTTTAAAAAAGTAAAATAAAATCACTTAAAATACAAGCATAACTTCAATTACAGGAAAAAAATTGTCCTAATAATTTGTAGAAACTTCACTTAAGAAAGCAGGTTGCTTTCATTGTGTGTATCAACTAACAAGTATAAAATATGTAAAGCACCAAGTACAAGTAAAGTTCTTCAATGCCTATATGCTTTGCTTAATAAGTAAGAGTATTGATCTTTTCTAACAGTTTTTACCAACAGCCACAATATTTTGCTTCTTTGTATAAAAATAATTCAATAGCCTTGTGCCACATGGAAAAAAATCTGTACCTTGTGCACCTTTTAGAAGCAATGAAATATACTTGAATTGTTTCCTATACATAGTTCTTCTAACAATTCTATTTTTGCAGATTGCAGTATCTGTCTAGCTCTATAGTATTTTAATGAGGTCACAAAAGCAGAAAAATCCAGAGACTTTTTTTTAATCACAGGTAATGTGAAAAGCATGTTTTTGATAGAAATTCTAATTTCAGATATGACTGCGTTTTTTTTTTTTTTTTTGGCATCTGAGAGTAAGTATAGTACTCTTGCATTCCATGCACGTTTCCTTAATAAATTGGATTATGTATAGTAACAAACAGTGCTGAAAATATTTTACCACAACCACCAGCAGAACATGTCTCTCAAAAAATAAATCAGGACACAACATATATGAAAAATGTATTTTAGCGCATTTTCATTACCAAATTTTTTTTTTCCTAATAGGTGATTAATTTAGTCATTGTTGAAAAGTTAATTTCTAATAACTGTTTTTCAATACAAATATTTTGCAGTCAGTTCTGAAGAAGTCCTTAAGTAGAACTCTGGCTCCTGATGAATTGAAACACAGCATGATTTCTTTGATTTATTAACACTACTGTGATGACAAAAATCCATTATAAGAATGCTACTAATGCAGCAACTTTGAGGGAAATTATATGTTCTATAACTCCATTTCAGCATAAGGAAGATTCTAGTTTTTATTGTGCCAATCTATTACTGCTGAAGTGAAAAACCTCTATTCTTTAAGTGAGTCTCTGCCTTTTATCTGCACTAACCTTTTTGGGAGTCTCAGGTCACAAATGATATAGCCTAGTGACCCAAGATTAGTGATCAGTGAAAAAGAGGCTGCATCTCTCTTCTGCCTCCACCGAGTAGAAATTCGACAAAGAAGCGCTTAGCAGAATCTGCAGGTGAAACAACAAAGTCTCCTTTTCTGTGTGGGGAGGGGAGTAAAGCCCACCTTGCAGGGCTTAGCATTGGGCAGTCTCTGAGCTGAAGTCTCTCAAGATCATGGAAATTGAGTCTTTGTTCAATTTTAGTATCACCATGAAAAAATGCACATCCTAATAAACATATATTTACATAACTTCTTAAAGCAAGGGTGCATGTGTAGAGACAGTGAACAAAAAAAAAAGAAAATAGTTGCGTACATCACCTTACTAAAACCTTGTCAGATGTACACCAGTTTATACTATCTGATGAAATGGTGTTTGTAAAGACCTGAATACAAACCCAATGACAGAAAATCTACAGTGATGCCAGATTTGAAACGTGATTAATTTGATGGTGACTTCTGAAGAAATAACCAATGTTATTTAAGATAAAATACCAAACTGCATGAATAGTTCTGAAAGCTTGGTTTATCTCAAACAATTGATCTGGATATCCTCTCTAAATGTACACATAGTTAATTGCTTTGCCATTGTACTTTATGCTAGAACCACAGCAAAATGGAATAAAAGAAAACTGTACTCCTATAATTTACTTATAATCATTCTCGAATCCATTCGGACTCAAATTTGAAGGTTAAGTAGCTCCAGAAACTTGAGCACTTTTAGCAAAATACTTCAGAATAAGTTGGAATATGTGCTTTCAGTACTTTTCTAATAATTTCTTCTGTTTACTCCTTTTGCATTGTATGAATAAGACAGGAATACAGAGAGTAAGTCAGGTGATTTACTCATATTCCCCATTGTCTACACCAAAAACAATTTTAGCAAAGCATGGCAGACAGCATGTTGGTATTGATTTCCTTTTCCTGGTTACTGTTGTGAAATATTCAGTGTGTTCTACAGTGATTTAAAGGTTGGAAAAATCTTAGGGATCACATTTAATAAATATGACTTCTAGTTAGGTGTGAAGAAAGATGAGACACTTGTTACACCAGTCTCAGGCTTTTGTAAAACTTTCTTTGGCATAGTTTGTACTATGATCGCAGTTCACACAAATACCAAATATCCTTCTCTCCTGGAAAGAGAAAAATTACTTCATCTAAGAGTTTTTGTTTGCTTTTTTTTTTTCATTTTATAATCTTATGAAACTTGTCAGTGCGCATCTCAAACCACTTTAGTATTAGGTCCCTGTGTTAGATCAAAGCTGCTAACAAGAAGCAAATGGCAGAGGGAAACATTCTGAAGCACCAGGAGGTCAGGTGAATTGACTCTAACCAGAAACCATATATTGCTCTACAATCTTGGAGTTAGATAAAGCTGTAATTTTATAAGTACTTAAAGACATCTGGAATTTGCCATTATACATATTCATGTACTTGAAAGACCATTATAAAGAGCATAACACTACTCCCCTCACATGGTCAGGATATATGGAAAATATCTGAGGGCCATTTATATTTATTTCCAATACCAAATAGCTTCCTTTCCACATACCTGTCCAAGTAAATTATAAAGGATGAATGAAAAATGAAATCAATCAAGTGAAACCCCATACGGTCAACAACAGTATAAGAAAAAGATACAGTTTTGCATCTGTTGAGCTGTTCCTTAAAAAACGTGTTATTTTTTGCTTAAGAGAAAAACATGATTTCCAACTTTACAGGTTGGAAATTTGAAGACACTTCTTCTCAGAAAGAGCAGTCAGGCATTGGAACAAGTTGTCCAGGGAGGTGGTAGAGTCACCGTCCCTGGGGGTCTTTAAGGAAAGGTTGGGCCTGGTGCTTAGGGACATGGTTTAGTGGGTTTAGTGGGTAGTGTTTGTGGTAGGGGGATGGTTGGACCAGATGATCTTGGGGGTCTTTTCTAACCTTAATGATTCTATGAGGAATGCTTAAACATCTCAATGCTTATCACATAAGCCATGTTGTTAATTGCCTCCCCTATTTGTGGATGTAAATCGGATTCCAGAATGATTATTAGCACTATGTTACATCTCCTTTCAAGAATTTCTATTGCTTGCTCTCCTGCAGAAAGTTATCCAGTTATATCTAATAAATCACATCAATGACCTCATATGCAAATCAAAATAGTATGAACATTTTACCTATGGGCTGGCAAATACCGCAAAGTTCATTGCTACATCAGTTTCTGTTGAACCATAAAACACATCAACATTTACTACATGGATTCCAATTTTTAAACCTTTAATAATATATTAGTCATGTCCATTCAGAGGAAACCAAATGAATATAAATGTAAAGACCTGAAAGAGAATTTCAAATAATGATTGCACGGCTAAGCACTGTAACATGCAAGATTCGTATTTTATACTTAGTCACTTCTTCCATCAGAAAATATGATTTATAATTTAGAAGTTGAGTCCTATTCTCAAAATATTGGGGTCTTGCATTATAAATCTGATGCACAAAAAATTTCTTTTTAAAACAAGTTCGTATAGACAATGGTCAGATAAAGTCTGACTTCAGTGTGCACAATGGATAATTCTGAAAATATAATTATGAAAGTACGCTGTAATAATGTAGAAGGAAAAACCAAAATTAAGGACGCTTGCAAACACAGATACTTCAATCAAGTTACAGTATTCCACCGCAATAGATTCTTTATGACAATATTTAGCTAGAGGATTATTCTTGCATTGCATAAACAAATGTAAAATGGGTCTGCCAGGCTACCACACATGAAAAAGGGAGTGCTCCTGTCCCGTTCCTAGACTGAGTGCTTTAGTCCGTAGGGATACAGCAGAGCTACTTTTCATCTGAAATTATGAGCAGTCCTTTCATGGTACATCTCATATTTGAAGACATTGCCAGATGATAATTCTGATGAGCTACCTTGGTGCTGCTTCCTCCTTTATAATGCATAGAACACCTATGATTCTCCACCTAAGAACACCTATGGTTCTCCAGAGCTGCCTTCCACCTCAGCGTCAAGTGCTAGAAAACTACCCCAAACTCAGCTCAACTCTCCAGACTCAGCACAACTTCACTCGCCAGCATCTTACTCTTTCCTACTCCTGTTTTTCATGTTCCTGTTGGGCTGTGCCAGGTGGACCACACCAGAGCTGGAGATCACAGTGCTGCAGACCAGCCAGGGGATGTGCATCTATCTGCCAGCAGGTACAGAGGAAAGCTTAACGACTTCAGCCGCAGCCTAATCCCATGGCCTGAGGAGCAAGATACAGAAATGGCACTGACCTTCACATGTCCAGCCAGGAGAAAGCCAAGAGACTGCTTTTGTCAGCAGTAATGTACATTTATGTATAAGTTACTGCAAAATATAATGGGGAAAGAAGAGATCCTATAGAGAGCTAAGGAACTTGGAAGAGGTACTACAAAAAGCTAAGTCATTCTTCCTCCAAATATTTGGACCACATGGACCCAAAATCACTTCTGAAAGATACAAGCAACACTCTCCATATTTCCAGAATTAGTTGGTTTCTACATAAAGAACAAAAAGCACCTTTCATGAAGAAAAAGGGAAACAGGCCCTGGCCTGGCCATTGTCTTCCCAGGATAAGAACTTCAATTGCAGACGCTGCTGCTTCAAGGACAAAACAAGCTGTCACTGAGCCTCACAGAAATTATCTCTTTCTTGCTTTCTCCTCTTTTGGGGGTTCATTATCCAGTGACCAGACAATGAAAGTAAAGCAAGGCATTAAAAGCCTTAAAGCAAGTAAAGCTAATCCCAATAACATCCTTTGGGTGTTAGCTCTGCTAACATAAGTTAGGGAAGAGGTCAAAAGGAAACACACTATTTATCTATTAGCTTCGTTTCCTAAACATAAAAGAAACAGGCTTCTCACATTTCCACAGTGATCAAGAGGGTAGTCGTATTCATAAAATTTTTGCTGGTTTTAGTTTTTTGTCTGTGATGATAGTAGCCTGATAAACTCTTAACTTACTCTGTGCCTCTGAAGCCTTATGACAGGAAACACGTTTTCAGAAAAGTGTGCATTTTAGCAACGTTAATAGATTTGAAGACAACTTATTTTTCAAAGCACCCAAGACAGCTCAGCAATTATCTTGTTGAAAACTGAAGTCTGATGACAATTAAACAGAACACCAGATGTATAAAGTGACATTCTACTCTGAAAATCATTCAGCAGCACAGTCAGATTTAAGTACTTTCCATAAGGAAACCACACAAGTACTACGAAGAACTTGCAGAACTTTGACATTTAGGGGTACAAAACTCCTGAATGACTTGCGCCATGTGGAGGATCAAATTTTAAAATACAGAGTAACCGAACACCAGGGCAGAATCCATTAACACCACAAACATCAAGAGGCTTTCCAAGCGTGTTTCGGCAACTGTTCAAAGCTATAAATTCCACATCACATTGAAGTGTTCATCAAAGGGAGAACAGAACAGCCTTTAAGATGCGATCACTTCTAGTTCTTTAGAGTTCACAATGTAAGCTCATAGCACTGCTCTATTTAAACAGCTGCAATTTTGTCTTTGCAGACCTCAGTAGTATTTATATGACGATACCAGACTTCCAACTCAGTAAACAAAGGCTGCATTGAATGCTAAATTGCAAGCCAGAAACCAGTCTCCCCCTCAGGCACACATGCTCCCTGCCACGCCAACCCCAAACTGTAGGGGCAAACTGAGGAGCAAAATGGGTATCTCCAGTTCCACGACGAGTGGTGCACCTTGAGTGCTCCTGCTAAATGAGGAATCGGACTTAGGTATGAACAGTCAACCAACCACATTGGATTATTATTGAAAGAAATGAAAGATACTTTCTGCCTTTTGTGCTGCTGCAAAAATAAACTTATTTCTATTCTAGCAGAAGTACCATGATATTGTGTTCTGGAGTGTAGCTCTGCCAGTATTGCCCAGTTATGAGGTCAGGTCACAAAGACAGGAAGATAGGCTTACCAGAACTGAGAACTTAAAAATTCAAGACTTTAGAAGAAGCCAAACTTCTTTAGTATTTTGTATATACCACATTTTCAAAAAGGCATTTAGCATAAACAGGCAGATTAGATTCTCTTAGCAGTGTTTATTGCTTTTTTTCTGCCCTCCTTTTTTTTTTTTTTTTTTTAAGTCGGAAAATGTACCTGTGCGGTCAGAGTACTCCAAAAGATTAGCCTTTAATGAAAAATAAATAAATCAAATGATGCCACAAATTGCTAGTACAACTGGGAGCTAGAAAAATGTTTTCTGGCACAAAACAACAGGGTACTTTGGTGACTGCAGCTCTCTTCAAAATTCTGATGTTGTTGAATCTGTTTGTTACAACACCCCACAACACAACCTAGAGCAATTAGGTGCTATTCTAGTTTCCTTTGTCTAGTTTTCTTTGGACCACTTTCCCCTGAAGTGATTCCTAGTGCTTCTGCCATCACTCTTACTGTGATTCTCACACTCAATGAATTTGCAAAACACTAATTCTCTGGAAAATTGTTGCATTTGGGCTTAGGGTGGCCCCATACCTGTTCTTACTGTTGTTTTTTTTCATGAATTCCACTTAATAACAGTTCTTTTCTTAAGGAAGTCTTGAAAAATTATAATACTACCTCTTGGATGGAGCAGGAGATTATTCATACCTAGTTTTCTTGTGTATATAAGAATTTACCTTTCCTTCTTAGTCTCAAATATTTTCAAGACCATCTTTTTCCTTCAGTCCTAATTTTCACCTGTGGAACAACTCCATAAAAATAAGGCAAGAAAATATACTAACAGGAATACCAAAAAACTCTCACTGAACAGTGTGAGTGCTCAAAAAATTTCTGGGAGCCCAACTCTGTCTATTTGTCTGCTGCAGTCGCTCATTTGGAATGAGTCGGTAAACACTGATAATTCATCCTAGAGGCAGAATTGTAATAAGGCTATTACAACTTCACTACTTCTCAGCCATAAGTAAATAAAACACTTCTCCTCCATGAAATATCCTTATCTGAGGAAGTACAGAGAACTAATCCTCTTTGATCTTTGGCAGATGCCAATAACAGCAGAAAATCTGCAGTGGGATGTACATGAAAGAAAAAGCCTCTTAGGAAAAATATATAACTAGCCCAGACAAGTGTTCCAGGTGCAGAAGCCCATTGCAGAGACAGGAAGAATTAAATGAATATTAAGAAATGGATGCAAAGAAAGCATCCATAAAGCATCTTAACATGGATGACCCCTTCAAGAAATTAAAGAAAACAGCCTTTTTTCCCACCCTAACAGAAAAGGGAAGACACTTCCAGTAACTGAAGAAGGATGCATATACTCAGGCTTATCTCCAGAAGTGAGTGCATCAAAATGTGCTCTTCCTTCTCAGATCAGCAACTAAAGGTTACTCTCATTATTTTTAATAGATAGTTTCACTATGTTTATATCTCTAAGAAACATAACCTAAGATGCAGGAAGGCTGATTATAGGATTCAATAAATATATGAAGAATATATATGAAATGGGAAGTAAACAACACACAAGGAAATAAGATTTTTTTTTTTTTTTTAGAACAAAATTTGGACAAGAACTCATTCCTGAATTGTACTTCCCTGTTGGAAATGCAGTTTAATTTTACAAAAATCTTGAAATAAGCAACTATTAAACATTAATTTGAGTATTCTCATTCAAAACATTATGCTGAGAATACTTTTGCAAATAGATGCACCAAAATAGAACATTAAATACAGAAGAGCAGTAGCCCACATTAGTTATAATTCTTTCAAATGATGAAAAGTAATTTTTTTTTGCCATTAAAATGTTAGATCTGATATGAATTACAGTGATGATCAGCCCTGAGACAGCTGAAAAGCTAAAAAAAAGCACTGCTAAAACAAATTATGAGTCCTGAGAACACTGACCAACCGAAATTTGCTGTGATTATGACTTCAGAAATAACTCAGTCTTTAGGTCATTTTAGAGTGCAGTATTTCTCAACTGCAAACCTCTGCTGGCTCCTAGGAGTGGAAGATGCTACAAGAAGGAACAGGAAAGGTGATGAGCATATCTAGAGGAAGCTCAACACCCTCTGACAACCCATTGCAATTGTTTAGTGGATTTCATCCATGACATTATCTTTTGGTACAACTCTTAAGTCATTCCGTATAAGAACAGAGATTCATGGAAACATTCTCATTACAGAACATCTAGTCTATTACTAGGAAGACTTTTGTGAATGTTAAATTCATCTGAAATAGCCAACATACACACACACCTCTTATTCTCCAAGATGACCTTATTCTGGATTTAAAAAAATACTGAAGAGGTCATGTAGTGTACCACATTTTTATTCAAGCAACCAGTTCAAAGATCAGGCTTTTGTGGATTTTCTTCTGTTAAGGGGATTTTTTTTTTAATCACAGATATATATATAATAAAAAATAAAAATATATAAAAAATAAAAAAATATAAAAATAAAAATAATAAAAAATAAAATATATTGCAGTGACACTTTGTTTTCATGAGCTCAAGCACAGATTCATATGGGGTTGAGAGGTTTATTTTTATTCATAGCTCTCTTTTACACAGCATCCAATCCAGAGTCTACTCTAGATCTTTCCTGGAACTAAATTTTTCAGAACTCATTCAGACTTGGTCTGGCTTACGTGCATCTGCAATAAGTTCTCACATTCAGCCTCTTCCACCTGCACATCTAGTCAATCTTCTTTCTCAGTTTATTACTATTAAAAAGTATGCTTTTATTTTGAATTGTGAGATGCACCTGAGCTCAGGAGTAAAACCAACGTCAATTCATAAAAACACGCCTGTCTTTTGCATATCTTCAGAAAAAAACAGTAGTTACGTTAACTTCAATAGTTTTTTTTTTTTTTTTTTTTAAATCAAAACCACACTAGCACAAGTGAAATAAAATATTCCTAGATTTTAAGTCCACAGAAAACTTCTGTGAAGCTGAGAGATTAGTATATTAGCATGGTTATGAAGCACATACCTAAACATTACAATTAGTAAGTGTTGAATTATTTAACATACTATAACTTCCAGCAAGTATTACTTTGCCTTTAATACCTAAAACAACCTGTTATAGCAAAATTTCATACACTTATAATTACTGTGGAAACATGCATACATTACATATTGAGGATTTGATCCTTTCTAACTTTTCTCAGCCCACATACTTCTACTTTATTCATAATTACACGGTACTTAAACTGAACGTATTTGGAAATAAATATTTAGATGATTATGAGTGACCATTCTGAGACAGACCAAAGTGCATCCAGTCCAATATTTCAAATTCAACAGCACCCAACAAGCTACATCTGGAAAACAAGATGAGAATAAGGACACTATATAATGACTTTTCAGGTTTAGTCTCCCAGGCTCCACTGTAGCTCAGAAACTTCCTAAGCCAGAGGTAGCATTTTATCACTGTGTTGCAGTGAAACTAAATGTGCCAGAATCCAGCCCAGAGCTAAATCCTGCAGTTATTAGCCCAACATTCACAGCCACTCCATACAGACAAAAATATATTTGTACATGTGTTAGATAATGGAATAAAAATCAGCAGTTGGACTTTTTTTTTTAATCTTCCATTGAAATATTTTAATAAAGTATTTGGAGAGTTTCAAGGTAAACATTGTTACTTTTCTTAACCTGAAAGTGAAAAACCACAACGCAGTCCTATTGCTAAGTAGGTGTGTGCACACATTTCCCCAACTCCACTGGTATTCATACATGTTTTATCCATATATAAGTATATTGAGTCCCCCTCTAAAAGAAATGCGTATAGGTAGTTTACTTCTCCACATGCACTGTTACCCTTTGTAAAGAGTTATTTTCAAATTTGCAGCTCATAAGAAAAATAATCCTAGATGATTAAACATTTGTTTAACATTAAACATGATGTTAAACATGTTCTAAGCTATGTTACAGAATTAACATTATCCAAGTTGGTTCAATGCATAATTCCTTATCAATGATTATAGCTACAGAAGTGCTAAGTCAGGACCCCATATTTTACTTCATTTCAGCCGATACTGTACTTCAGGATTTGTGCACTTCAAAACCATCAGCTGCTCCTAGATTGCCATCTTCTCAACTATTATTTCTCAATTCTTGCTTTCAGTGTTGCAAATTCTTTACTGCTGCTTTTCCTTGAGCATTCGTAGATAACACCCCGTCTTGAATTACATGGGTGAAAGACAGGATTGGTAACAGATTATTTTAATGCTGTTACGTTAACAACAGTTTGTTGAGATTAAGGGGCTGTCAAAGTTATCTGGTAAGAGTTTAATCAGGGATTGCATTCAGAGGTTATTCTGATTTAACAACTACTGGAAATCTTTGACAACTCCTTTAATGCTTAGTTTAGCAATAGAAAAGGAACTGAGGGGAACTCAATTTTTATTTATCATTAGAACTTGGACAGTTGATATTGTGCTTTCACTGTTGTCAACTCAATTCATTACTTTGTTTTGAGCACCAGGTATCTCCAATTAACAATATTTTTTTCATATACTCGGAATCACTCCAGAGTTAACTGAAATCAGTGAAACCTGCAGGATGTTTCCCAGTAGATTGTGAAATGCTCAGATATGAACACTGCAAAAGCGTAAGCGCAGTTGTTGACAGCATCGTGGTTATTTAAGGACATCACAGGGTTACTTAAGGACACCCATCAGAGGAACAGGATGAATGCACAGCACTCATCTAGAAAGACCTGGGGAAGAACAAAAGTAGATTGGTGTTAAAAGTTAAAAAAAACAAACCAAAAGACCAAAACATTTTTCAAGGCTGAAGCCGTGAAAACACAGACAGAATCAAACTCTGTCAGGTTCACTATGAACGTATAGACAGGCCAAAAATGTTTAACCCCAAGTCTGTGGGTCCAGTAGATGATCAGGAATAAAAAAAAAAGCCCTTGAAGACAAGGCAGTATCACAAAAAGCTAAGAGTCTGGTAAGATTCAAGAAAGGACAAGGAGGATGATCACAAAGGAATGGAGTAGCTTCTATGCAAGGCATGATTATGTAGCTAGGAGCCCTAAGAGTCTAAATAAGAGAAGTAAATGGTGATATGACAGACAACATTAGACCCAAGAGATATGAATAGGAACTCTGCTCCCCTAAGCTGCTTAGCAATGAAGGGGCATCAAATGGGGGCAAAGAGGCAGACCACAAGTTCAAAACAAGCAGGAGATGATTCTTCACACTGCATATACCAACGATGTGGAACAGCTTGCCACAGGACACTGAACCGACAGACTGAAAAGCAAACTGCACACTTTATAGAATAAAAATCTGTTTAAGTTTAACTGTGTAGAGACCACTTGCAGCTCAAAGTTCCTGGGACAATTTGTTGAAGAAGAGAAGAGTAGCTTGGGGAAACATCACTGGCTGCTCAGTCCATCTTCTTAAACTTTCTTGATCATTTGCTTCAGGCAACCATCACAGACAGGACACTGGGTCAAATGGGCTGCTTCTTATGGTCTTGTTTTTACATGCCAGACAAGTGTAAGAGTAACAATGACATTTGTGTTAAAGAACACAAGTTCATATACAAATATTTTATATGCTTCTTCAAAGCATGGAGGACATAGATAACATAGGAGAAAATTGTCCTACTTGCCTTCAGTGAATTCATCTCCTGGTTGTGTTATCTGACAGAAAGCAGATGCCCTAGCAGAACTAGGGCAGCTGGGAGGAGGAAGAAGGAAGAGATGTACATTTTCCTTAACTCACAGGGCTGACCTATACCATACTGCAAGTTCCAACACTTTACGAAGACAAAAACTTAAGACTGGAGCTCTCAGAATACTTGCAGCCTGTTTTGAACCCATTTTTTTCCAGCAAGTCTGAAGATACTACCTCGGGCAGCTGATCCTATGATTCTGAGTGTTTCCTAGGCTCAGGTCACAACAGTGAGGCATGAGCTCAAGTTGTCAGATGCTTCAGCACAGAGAATTCCGTGTTTGCACCTCATCAGTAATTATAATGTCTATATGCATATTCAGGACTCATTAGCTATCAGTAGAGATTTAAAATACTGTTTTTAGCAGTTAACCTTCAGTAAAATTCCATCTTTTCTTTCACATTTTTTTTTAATTTACTCTGAAGGAAAAACAAAAGAGGCTCAAATATTTTACTGAAGTTTTTCTTGCCTTCCAAAATAATGGAAGGAAAGACATGAGAAGCCCAGAGAATCTGACAATACTGGAACTTTCTGAAATGAGGTTTTGCATATCTCACTTGGCAGCTGGCAACAGAATGTGACAAATGAGAATTCTCACTCCAAGCCGCTGGCTGCCAGTCATGAGTTATCTTATTCCTTGCAGTGAGAGTGGGCCACAGGAAGACAAAAACAACAACAAAAAAAACACAAGCAAATAGGCCAGACATACAGGGAAGAGACTGGAAAAAGTTAAAAAAAAAAAAAAAGGAAGATTTGGAAAAGAATCAGATGATGAATGCAGTGGCACTTCCACTCTTGGTGCTTTATGTAGCATTGAGAACTCTTGTGTCACATTATCACAGACACTGATGAAGGTTACACAAAGTTAAAAAAGCGGTCTTTGCTATAGGCATGCTTTAATTTGTTCTTCAGTTCATTTGAAGTGTGTCAACTTTTAATTGTTCACTGAGAGGAACTCCTGACTAACTCCTCATTGTAATGCAAGGCCTATAGCTAAGCCCGAATGGCAGCTATCAGACAGTCTCCTGGTTGTGACACTACTGACTTCAGAACATGCTCTGAACAAAAACACTTTAAGCCAAACCAAGCTCCCTCAAAGGGAGAGTTCAGGAGAAAAAGACAGAGACATTGTTTCTCGCTTGTGTTCAGTGTCACGTATGCTTTTATTCCATTTTTTTTTTAACTGGATTTTAACTACCTACTGTCAAGTTGGCACTTCTCCCAAAGAGCCACCTCTTTTCCAGTCTCTTAAACATCCACAGACTATTGATTTGCTCTTGGAATTTAAACAAAAAATCCTACTAGCTCCACATCCTGAACTAGAAATCAGGAACCAACAAAGAGGCCAGAGCACATGGCAGCAATTTCAGAACATCGTTTCCTTAAAAGACGATATTGCAAGAACAGAGGGAAATGCTTTCTACATCTGGAGAGCTGGTATGAACATTACTTTCCCCACCTTCCTCCAGCACTGTGATGCTGCTCATCCTTTCACATGGCCTGCATCTCCTCTTGACTGTGATGCTGCTCATCCTTTCACACGGCCTGCATCTCCTCTTGCAGGAAAGCAGGCTGCCAGGGGCAATGCCTCTCACTTGCTGCAGCCTTGAAGCCATCAGGGTTAACGCTCAAAAGGAGGGGTGCCAAAACACAGCAGACCCTTTGTGGCTTTTGGTGGGTGCATGCATTCCCCTGCCTCCCTCTTAGCTTAGGCAGAGAGTCAGTCTGGCTCCAAGCATCTCCAATCACCTGTGCTTAAATTTTCATGCTATAAACGTGTAGATATTTTTATGGTTAGTTCCACTGAAGTCTGAAGAAGCAACAGATAAAGAAACAGCTAGCACCACCACCTATTGGTGAAAACGGGTAATTATAAAAGTTATTAATTCATGTTAAATCATGTAAATTTAGATTTGTTACTATTTCGTACCTTACAGCAGACACTGTTTATTCAGTAAGCTGGGTGAGTATGCTTAAGATTAAATAAAGCCATGAAAAAGAAAGGTGGCTTGTAAAAAAAACACCACTTAGGGAAGTAAGTACTTAAGCTTTCTATAATCTTTCTGAGCAACAGTAATGAAAGCTGGAAGCAAGATACTATATACACATACAGTTTCTTAGGCTGTTTTTCAATTTTATTATTTGGCTTTACTTAAAATTTAGCAAGACTTGAAAAAGGTTACTTATTATCAGAAACTACTACAATTACAATTCCTGAATAGGATTTATGACTTTTCAGGCAATTTATGACAATAAAAAGGAACTTTTTAGAACATGAGATTTTAGAAAGAAAAACAATAATGACATCCAGTATCTTCTTAGTATCTTGCAGTTGTGAGGATTTTATTTTTTAAATTATATTCGAGTAAATTTTAGTAAACTTAGATTATAGAGCTAGGATAGTCTTACTGAGTCAACGATTCCACATGTGATACAGTACTAGCCCTCATCATACATAAACATTTTTTTCTGGATTAAAAGAGCATGACTTTTTTTTCTCCAGTTACACTATTATCTCCCGCTTATCTTTCTGCTCTTAAAGACTGTAAGGAGAAACTCCACAGATGAAGAGACACCCCAGGACAGGGCTGATCATTTCAGACAATACATACCACAGGTTACTATGCTGTTTACTTAAACACTAAATTTTGCAAAATGCCATTCATTGAAAATAGGGATTCCTCTGGTATTTCTTAACAACGTGAGTTATAAATAATGAACCTAAGCATTTCACATAGCAAAGTGAAAAGCTGTTTGACTGACATCTGAGGTATAATACTTGAAGATCTCCTTAAATAAGATGGAACAAGAGGTCTTGGAAATGGATCCTTCCAGTAAGAGGAATAATAAAACCTGAGACAGTGCACTTACCTAGACACGCACCAATTCACCACTGCAGTGAGGGAAGAGATGCTTGTAAGCACTGTTTTGAAAAATTAGTTCATTAATAAATAACTTTAGAAGCACTTCAATAAAGAAATTCTAACTGACAACATTTGCCTAGGATCTAACTGCTTAGAACAAGATGCTGCTGTGTGTTAAAGCCTTGCTGATGTCTAGTGACAGTTCTGTACTTTTTCCCACATAATATCTGAGAACACCTTGGGTAAAGGAACAGAACAAATACTGGAGCTGCTTGTGTTCACAGGCAGTAAAATAGAGGAAGCTTTAAGGCATATTCCTTGGATAACTGCTTCCACAGTAAATCAGTTTCCCTTAGAAGAAAACTATTTCAAAGAGACAGGACAAGACATCAGATAAGAAAATTTTCAAGAAGTTATCAAAATGAATCAGTGCATTAAAGACAGGCAAGAGCCTTTAAACGAAGGGAGATCTTGCTTGGTCCTTGAAAGACCAAGGAACTTAACCCTCTACCTTCAGGGCATGATGGAAATCCCTGGGACCCCTCCCAATCACTTTCTTTTTCATCGCAGATTTGAATACAGACAACTGTATCCAGCTGAAGAACGTCAAGATTCTAGGGTTAAGCGAACATATGGTTGTATCTATTAACTGTCGTATTGGCACAGTTTAAAAATGCCATTACAGAAGTGTTCAGATTTTCTTGAATGAATCTTAAAAAAAATCAAAAATGAAAAAAACAGAAGACAAGAACAGTCCAGTGATCATTTTACATGCAGAAATGGATTTCTGATGACAAATTAGCCACCTACCTTGGGTGTTTGAATGCATCTCCCTACAGTTTCATCTGACAGCCTACAACTCCTGTACTGTAAGAGGTGGCAAGTAATGGATTTTTATTATGCTACAAAGTACAGTGTTTGATTCTGTATTTGTCTTCTAGTAAACTCCAGCATTAAGTTTTGCCAAGCCACTGCTGAGTAAGGGTGACCATTTACATTAAAATGCCCTGGGTCTTTGGTCCTGAGTGACCATAGTCAGATCACACTATTTTATATGCAAAGTTGGGATTCCACACACATCCCCAGCCCCATATCATCTCACATATCTACAGTGAAATTTATTTGCTGCTTTATTTTTCAGTCTCATGTCCCATCAATCCTAAGAGGGATGTGCAGGAAACAGCCAATTTCACTGACGTGGTATCACCGCTAACAAAGCCCACCAACACCCCCAAAGCAACCTGCTTTTGCAGTGGCATACAGATGTTTTTAGAAATGCAGACCTCAGCATCCACTGCCTCCCCTTTTCGGTCTGAATAAACACAACCACACAACTGTGTCTTGCATGCAGGTTTATATATACTAATCAATCAGGCTGATTTTAATTAATCCTAATTGTCCTATTAAGGTTCCTGGCTAACAGCAACACAGCAAAAAGGATTCCCTAAGCAGCCTAATTGACTTAATCAGCTCCTTAATAATCCTTCTTCAGGCCTTTAAAATGAACTAACCTCTACTTCATTTTAATAAGCATACTGAAGAGGAGGATAAAACTTCTTGATTCTTGGAGCCAGCTTTCATCACAGCAATGAAGAGCATGGCAGGCAACAGATATGTCAGGATCCATAGACAGAGAAGGATTACATTAGAAAGATGGCACCAGATTTCCTCCAGGCATGTATAAGCAATGGAGAAAGTTTAAAGAGCTCCAGCTGCATTTTCCCAAAGGAATACCTGGGTTTGTAATCTTCGATTACAATTGCACTTGTTCAAGTATCTTCAAAGTGTGATTGAAGGTAGAAGTAGGTATTAATATAGTCATGAATTAGAAGCCCAGTAAATCAAAAATTCCCAAGTTGAAGCAGTGTGTGAAAAATAGCAAGCAACTTTTAGAATATTTTTAGCACTAGTTTTCTGGCAGTTTATACATTTAGCTGTGGGTAGACATTTACAAGTTTGGGGGGAGATAAAGCAGGTAAGTGCATGTGATTTGGTTCTGGCAACAATTTGTATCCTACTTTGTAAGAACGAAAAAAGCTCACTTCTTCAAGTAGTTTTGCATGTGCTAAAGTCACATCAGCTTTCAAGAACTGTGTGGCATACTCATTGTGCATTTCCCCCCATTGCTCTTATTTGTAAAGCAGTAGGAGTATTTCTGGCACTTGACAGACAAATGAAGTGAAAGGTTACTGATCTCAGAAGTTTATCAGATTGGGTTTTAGGTCAAGATTTTTCACAATCATTACGTATTTAAAAATGCAGATGAGCCTCAGCAGGTTTTCAGAATCACCTCTTATTTTTGTGCACATTTTATAAAGCATTGTATAGAGCGTGTAAGTACATGAGATACATGCCCTTCACTGGCTCTATGTTTGCATATCATACACACAAATAGGACTTGATATTCTCTCATTATTTCACTGAAGATAGCAAGATCAGTACAGGGATACTAAGAACCTTCATTTTGATTCATACATAATCTGGTGTATTGTAGCCTAAAGTTTTGCTTCTGAACCTAGTAAACATTCATTTAAGTAACCATTACTCCCTCAAGGACTTGCACATTACCCGTACGTTGCAGGTCGACAAAGTAATGAGAGGTCAACTGCAAAAAGCACATGTATAGTTTTTCTTTCACCCTTCTGATTTAATGTTTTAAAGTATATTAACTAGGGTTATCTGGATTTAATTGCTCACTAATGAGGAAAAAAGCAAAAGCAAAACCAAAACCACAATAAAATCCCTATTTCAATTATTTGCCAAAATGACAAGCTTCTTTTTGGCCTTTCAAAGAGGAAGACAATTTTCTTTCTGTCTACCATCAGTTAGATTCAAAAATCTACTTTTTCAGTAAAACCAACATAATAGAAAAAACACAAAAGCAGAGCACAGTCCCTGAGCAGTCTGTTCTAGCAGACTGCATGAGGCCGCGCCAGTCAGAATTCAAACTGCATCCACAAACAGCGCGGCATGTAGATTAAATATTACAGTGCTCCTCTTGTTGCAAGGGTGTTTCTTCAGAGGAGAACCTAACTTAGTATGCTTTTAATCCAACAGTCAAGACTACGCAGTGAAGGACCAGGTGAAATTCAAATATTTTTTGTCTTTCAGCTATAAATTTGAAAAAAACATTTCTGTTTAGGCATTTTAAAAGTACTTAGTCTTTCAAGCTCAGTTTGATAATTACTTCAAAATGATATGACAGTATAATTCCTTTTTAAGTCGCACAAAAAAGATATAGCATGTTTAGACTTTGCATACACATGCATATTATCCAACTGCTGATTAACGTTAAGATTTTATATGTGGTCACAGACAATTTGTGCATGCACCCCTTCTAATATATTTTTTAAAAAGTTTAGATGTAAAATGTCTCATTAGGAAGATCATTAAAATAGAATTAATAAATTTGAAGTTGATTGCTTTTTAAACCCTCTATTCTCTAGTTTTGCTGGACGTAATGGAAATAATACATTTCCAAGCTCAGTATGCTTACTGTACATTAAAAGCCTAAAGAAATTCAACATTACATTGCCATTGAAATGAAACTCCTGTAAGTGTGCTACCATTCTTCCATTCAATAAAGGTCAAGCTGTTAGTTGACTGTCATTAGGCATAGTCTCTTGACTGCTTAAAGGTTATATAAATATTAAACTTTATGAAGTCTGCTAGGAAACTTTCTTTTCAAATATCTTGCCACATCATTTTTTTAAAATCTTTTCCCAGAAACAATTATACAACATAAGAGAAAAGCACCTCAACCTCTTGTGAGACAAGCACCTGCTTTTCCATAAATAATAGCTTTTTCCAAGATCCTATTAAGCAAATAAAAGGATAGAAATCTTAACTAAAGGTGATTATTTGTACACTTATTAAAAACAAACAAAAAATGCTATGGCTTGATTCATTTATTCAGACTCTGAGAAGTATGGCTTTCATTATTAAGTTACAATAGATCAAGATTTACGTTCACACTAATATCGCCCTCATTTCCATTTATATTAAACTGGTATTTGGTGTTTTTTTTCTTTAAAGGAGAAACATGAATGAACAGAAACTTGCCCAATCTGTGTTTGTTCAGCTTGTAACTTGCACAATAGCAAATTCAATCTTGTTAAGAAGCTTCTTCTTCCACTGTAGAACTTACTTGAATTGCAAGAAACTTTGAATCTGCATAGGCTACGCATTTATGTAAAAGAAAAAAGAAATTAGGAAAAGGGAGCTTTGACTTGCACTAATAAATTGCATATAACTGGCTCATTTCAAATATCCTAACAGCAAATGGAAGTTCCTCTGACAACACCAGAGGAATAATAGTGAAATCACACTTCCCCCTCACACACACACACACACACAATTGCTAAGGCAATTTGTCACCTGAACATCTGTCCTTGATCAGGGAAAGAAGTGGGAGCCAGCACTCCTGGTATGATGCCATGGCCACAAGCAATTACTGGGAAGGCTATTCATTGATCCTTAATTGTTCACCTGACTTCTACTCCTAGCCTGGCTACTCACTTGCTCCATATGGTCTTCAGCAAGCTGCTTATAGTCTTTCTGTTTTCAACTTCCCAGTTTGCAAAACAAGTGAAATAAAGTAGATTCTCATTTCCACAAGATTCCTAAACCTCAACATAACCTTAATAGTAAAAAACCTGCTGAAACAAGTTGGGTGTCTTGTAAACCACACTGATCTTGAACTAAGATGCTGGCAGGCAGAAGCCACCCTGTTCTGCTACCCTCAGTAACAAAAAAAATTGTTCTTCAGTGAGGCTCACCTGTATGTGACTAATTAGCATGTGCTATTATTGACTGGATCAGATAACATTTATCTTGTTTATCAACTCATTAAAATATTTAATAAAAGCATTGTTCAAGATTCTGGTTACTTCTTATTTTCTATGGTTTTGGCTGAAATTAAGTCTGTTTATCGTTTTTGCTATTGACTGTTATTCTTGCAAATAAGAAATCTCTTAAATTCCTCACAATTTCGTCTACTTTATAATCACAAGGGAGGGGGGGGGGGGGGAGAGGAAGAGAGCGTTTAGAAATTTGTCAGAACTTCAGATAGGGAAGGACTGGCTTACCAAATCAAATATGATTTCAAGCAACATGACTTTTTTTTTTAAATAATATGCTTTTTAATTATGGTTGCTATGCTGTCTCTGAAGGGGATATATGTCATCTATAACCATCAGTTACAAAATTCCTCAGCATGTGCAGAAGAGTCATTTTCTAATGAAATAAGGAGTATTTAGACAGGCCCAGTCAGGCTAGAAATGAGTTATCTTAAGTTAAAGCAAAAGTAAATACATAAATTCTTTCCTGTGCCCAGGAGCACCATTGAGAATTGGAGTGCTAGATCATTAATTTCTGTGAATAAAGTATGTTTTAAGTGTTTCTCCAAAGGAGTTTTATAAAGATTCAGGGGTCATTAACATAGAAAGTTATATTTTCCTCCTGGAAAGGTGGCACTTTGGAACTTGCTTCTATGGAAATAGCTATATGAAGAAAGATATGACCAAGCGTTTAAATAAATAAATAAATAAATAACATTTGCTTAACCATCAACTTCATGTTGTAAGCAACACAGCAGGACAATGAAACTCACTTTTTCTCTGATGCAAATATTCCAATATAAATCCACAGGAATTACAATTCATTAACTGCGATATAAATTCCCAGGTCCCATCAGCTCACATCTCTGCTGTTTAACCCTCTAAGCTGGCGTTAAACAATGCATGAAGTAAAACATCCAGCTGAAGCCCTGATCTAAAAGGTGTTGCAGGGGACATTTGCCTCCTAACTTATTTTTTTGAGATGATTGTCAACCTACGATTACTTCCCTCAGCAATGAGTTCGTATTACAGAAATCAGGAAGAACACTGGCTTAGGTACATTCTGCATCCTCTGCCTCAGAGCAATTACCAGTGGCCTTCCCTGAGAGTTTGCAGTTACAGAAAGAGACAGAAAACTATATGGTAAAGCCCAAATTGGATCAACTGCCAAGAAGCTTAACAATATATTGAAAGACACTTTCCAGCAAGTGAGATACTACTAATAGTTATTTTGTATAATTAAGCTTTTAAAATCCATGAATAGAAATAAATTGTAGTTCAAAAGCACTACAATTTCTTTTTAAACTTCTGAAAAGAGAGGAGAAGAGAGCACACTTGTGCTTAAGACCAAGAGGGAAAACACCTTTCTTGAGAAAACTAAGGTGGCATCAACACAGTAGAGCTCATTTTCCTTAACAGAAAAGAACGGCTACAATAATTAGGCAGTGTTGCTGCTGGAAGGGCATTCACTGTTTTACATTATAACTGTAAGACATCTTAAATACCTGACGACTGTTTTTTACCAGGACTTTACTATTTTACATCCTACAGAAATATTGTTCCCTACTCAGATGAAAGGGCCTCTAGATTTTTCCTGATTTCAGCAGTACAGAGTGTGTCATTAGGAAATATGTCAATTGCTCAGGTGAATTTTATTCCATTTTCTTGTATCTTAAGATCTTAACCCCAGCTCCCCAAGTATATTTCTACTCTGGACACAGTGATATCAGAGACAGCAGCTGCTTCTAACACTTCTGCTCCCTCATAATAGTTTTAAAAAATTAATATATCCTTCATTGCAGTGTTTAATCATCTTTGCTCCTACATCTAGCAAATAACCACATGGAAACAGTATATAGCACTATAGCAAGTGCTAAGTATTTCGTAGTAGTAGTAAGCCATTTACACTACCCACATTCAACAGTTATGTGAGCATAAGCAGGAATACACCAAAGCCATGTTGTTCAGCCACAGAAAACTGGCCTCATATTTAAGATCCTTCAGGACCTGTAGCTACAACCCCAGCCAGTCAGCTGTAAGACTGCAAACAGACTGCAATAAAACCAACTATACCATACACAGCTTACCTAAAACAAACATAATCCTTAATCACTTGATATACTCTTCCAAACATTGGGTCAATTATCAAAGTTGTTACGCACCACATCTGTCAGAGCTACAGAAATAACTGAGTTTTCCTGTGGAAATATCAGCTCCAAACTTTAATCATTAGATCTCGAAAAAATAAATTTAAGTTTTTAAATGCACAACACCAACAGATGATCAGACAACAAAAGAGTTTAGTGAAAAAACAATTACAGCATTATGTTTATTTTTAAGACTAAAGAAAAATCCATTGCAAGATGAAGACTGGGAAGCAACATAATAAATTGGTGGAGTAATAAATGGGCCTGGAGTGGGAAACAGAAGTGGTAACAACATTTTAGGCAGCAGCAAATCTGCAAGAGACCCTTCCTAAACACATGAGCTCTCTGCAAGGAAATAAAGTGTATTATACAGTCCAGTTCATTTTGCATCTCAAGTGATCATGGTTAAACAACTAAAATTAGATTTTGCAGTACTTGTTTAATTTTTCAGTCTAATTTTTCCTAACAACAATAATTATTTTGTTTCCTTCCAAATTTCCATGCTAGAAGGCAAAATTATTTCTAACAATGAAGAATCCTTTCGAGGTAAAAGTCTCATTATGGAGAAATCAGAACTAAGCATGGTTAGCGTTAACAATTTCTAAGTCTGGAAGGGCTCGTTGACTCCTTGTGACATTTAATGACAACAGGCAAAGTGAAATCCCTCCACCTGAAAACTGTTTAAAAAAAATACTGCAGACTGACAAGATCAAGATCTATTATCTCTTCCAAATGAATTACCTTTGTATGAACGTAATATTTAAAGAGCAGAGAGACTTCAATATTGAAGTTTCTGTAGCTACACCACCGTATCTTAAAGGATGCAACCTTTACACAAACATTCAGACCAAAGAGACACTGGACATTCTGTCTCAGAGGAGAGAGAAGAGCTCAGCAAAAATCTGTTGGGATTGCTGGGAGCTCACGGGGACAATTGATGGACTAAGCAGTAGTACCAAACACACTATAGGTGCACACTGAGTTCCCACATGAACACTCCTAAGTCCTAGAAGGAAGGTATTGTAGGAGATAACTCATCAACTTCAGACATTTTCACATAGCAAGTTTATGTTGGTGGTTAGCACACTAAACTCAACGTTGCTTATTAATCCCAATTATAAATAAACTCTAATTAAATGCTGCCACTGCAATTACATTTTACCATGAGGCAGCTAGCATGTTGGAATGGGTACAAAAATTACTATTCATGTTTGTTGCCTCTCAAGAACATTTGGACTGTGGTTACTTAGTTTGTAGTAGACGGAATTTTATTCTCATAGTTGTCAGAGCTACACATTCAAGTAAAAACGTGAAAGTTAATCTCACCAGTTTATTGCTTGTTTTTACTTGTCCAACATGAAAGTAACATCAATTCTTTAACTGGAATCTTTGTTAGAGTAAGTATCCAAAGAGATCCCAGCTGAAGCGCACAGCACTCTTGTCCCTGCTGTGGGACTATCACAATTAAAATCTTGCAGCTACTTGCTTTCTAACCAAAGCACACATTTAGAGCAACTATATGCAGACAACAGTAAAAAGTTGCCAGTTTTAAGTGCAATTTTTCTCCTAAAAGCAAAGTTAATAACTTTTTCCTACCATATTTTCAAAAGCATAACTCTAATGGAAGAATATTACACTTGCTATTGTAACATTCTTGATTAAAAGAGAACTGCTGCAGTCAGTGATTTGCAGTGATTTATTCGGTGATATGGAGAATTAAAAACTTTTAAAACTCATTTAGTGTACTGCAGCTGACACATGATTGAATATTACTGTAGAACCCCAGCTCCCAGAAGGCTTACTCCATACATTTTTATGTTTTCCTATCATATCTTAACCACAGGTCTACCTTGTTTTATTTTCCCTAAGCATGCTCTGAACATTACAGGTAGATGTTTTATATTCAAGCAAAAATGGAGAAGAGGCGAACCCAATTACTCTGATCCTCATCGTTTAGTTTGTCATCTATGATGCAAAGCACATAGTAACAAATTATGTTAAGGAAACTTAGCAATAGTCCCTTGTATTCCCTTCCAAAAGGTGTGTGTGTGTTTTGCTTTACCCTACACCAAAAGCCTGGAATATTTTCCTGTGTTACAGAATTGCAAAAGCCTATCTGAAAGGCTTACTTGTGAGAAGGAACTGACATGGAAAAAAAAGTCTTGCCTCATAACATCATATTTTATTTTTGCCACCTTTTAAAATATCTATTAGTTTTGATTAAATACACTGAAACGTCATTTAAATTATATACACAGCTTAACTAAAAATTAACAAAGATTTTGAAGATCAGTTGGGAACAATGCATTGATATAAAAATCATTAAGAATTTATGACAAGCAAATATTTATTGCAAGTTATCTTGTCTCGCTTTGTGAAATAATGTATACTTGTATGACATTTACTTGTGATGTGTTTTTTATTTTCATGTATTTTCACTATTAATTTTTATTTATAAAAAAATGTGATTAAAATTTTTTATAGCAGCCTTTGAATTTTATTTGTATTGAAGAATAGTAATAATACAGGCAAAGCTACATTCTTAAGTTGTAAGGTTGGTGGTAGAATGGAATTGTTTACCAAACTGACAAACTTAAGGCTGACCTTGAAAATATAAAATTAGGCGCAAAATTGCATTAACCTCTGAAACACTAAGACTTAGCACGACACTGTTGTGGACAATACCAAAAAGTTACAAGAGCCAATTGCAATACAACTAAGAGGCAACTAATTGCAATACAACTAAGAGACCAGTGTTACAGAACTCCTTTAAGCTGCAAGTGAATTTGGAGGGTAGTTATGGTGAATGAGCACTTTTGCCTTCTATGCAAGTGAAGAATGTACCAACCACTCATCTTCTCCTCCGTCTTCCAATTCCCCCATTTGTTTTTTTATTTGATTGTTTTTTCCCCAGAAATAACAGTTATCATAATTGATAATAAGTAAGGATCAAATTCATAAGAACACCTCATTTTGACATCTGGAATTTCTCTACAGCTGAAGTTCACCTAAGTATCTCACTCTGATCAGAAGCCCTATATTTCTGCAAAAAAGGTTTGCAAGAATATTTATACCTAAGGGTTTTTCCCTTATATAGGAGCTAAAGAAGACAGCTGGATTTGTTTCTTATAATTCTGTACCGTTGTAGTTACACATCCTAGTTTCCTAATTTACACATATTGCCACACAACTTCACTGTAACATCTTGCCTGTAAGCCACTAGAAAGTATTTTCTTAAAAAAAAAAAATTAAATTAAAAACCAGTACCAATATTGCTGCTCTGACCGCCCCCAACTCCTCAGATAAATTCCTTAGTTATTGCCATATCAATGAATTAATGCTTACTAATTCATGCTTAAATGCTTTCGCTGAAAACAAAACCACACTATTACCATGTCATTATTTTCTGTATAACAAAGAGCTTCACACTTGTAGAACGCAACAGTTTATGAGAAAACGGCATCCTCAAAGAAAATGAAGCCAGGAGAAAAATGAAGGAGTTTTATTATTAGAGTACCTACTACATACTGCAGGTTTCAGCAATCCCTGAATGTGACTATAGATTTAAAGAACACAACTACATAAACTAAGGGTTAGTTAACAAAATAAACATTTCATGAGAAATACTTTTTTACTTTTTTAAATCACTAGCTGTATGACCTGACCACTTGCATTGCTTTAGCATCAAGACAGACTATCTTATTTAAAATCCTCCTGAATAGACCTGTAAATATTTCATGATTAAATTTCGGTGAACTGCAAGAGAGAAACCTGTTAACATCTTGCAGAAAAAGACTAAAATACATATGCACAAATATCAGGAAACGAGAAGGATGCATAAGGAAACAAAAGAATATGGAGAAGCCATAAATTAAAAGACAAGGGATTTTTGTTGTTGCTGTTTACAGTCACTTTGGTAACTACTTCTGCATATAGTAAAAGCATAAGTGTATTAAGGCTGTTTGCAGCACAGAAAATTGAAATGTTTTAGTTCCCTCCACACAAAATAAATAGCACCAAACTTCTATGAGCCAAAGTCTTCTCCTACTCAGATATTTTGATATCAACTTTTTATTATGTTTTAATCCTGATTCTACTGATCATCTTGCATTACCACTTTGTAGTCAAACATGCGTAAACATAGGGTGCCAAGCTCTTTTACTGTACTGAAACTGAAGCAAAAAAGGACCCAAAAAGTTCGTTTGTCATACACAGTAAGGAAGTGAGCAATATAACCTTATTGCTCTCGATATACAACCAGCACTGCAAGTCCCTATACTGCCAGCAAGCTGTCAACAGGTGCAAACCTTAGTTAGGAGACACACATTACAGCTTTTCAGTTTATTTCCACCAGATGGCAGGTGAAAGTTTGATTTCCATATACAAAACTCCTCTAACAAATTATAATAGCAATACAGCTCTTGAAAGTGGCATCTTGATTTGTTTTTACTGAATGTTTTGATTCACTCAGAATCAGGCAGGTCGCTGCAAGGTTTTGGTTTCTGGATTAGCAGTAACTTAAACTTCAAATTTAAAAATGCATCAGTTATTAGCTTAAATAAACCAAATCATTCAGATTACACTCTCTTGGAAAAAGTAAGACAGATGAAGAAAGCTAGTATATACCAGCAAATAGCACATTTCTCTACTGAACAATTTTAAACACAACCAAGACAGTAAGAACACAGTACAGTTCTCCTCCTCCACCATATTTGCACACTTCTGACACTGAATCAACTCTCCCAGTCTCATTCTCCTTTGTTTTTTTCCAGTTGTTCTACATCTCTAATTCAATCATTATTCTTAAGAACAAAGCCATCACAGAAATACTCTGACAGTACCTATCTTCCTGGTTTGGGTAGACTTCAGAATTCAGTAGGATGAACCAGAAAGCTTGGTTGGTAAGACCTTGGGTCCAAGGCCTCAACCCTGTAAAAAATTAGTTTTCTCTGTCCATACAAAACATCACTGAAGAGAAAGTGATTCAGACTTGCTCTTTTAAGAGCATGAAAGCCTTCCAGCTGGTGTAGGATCAAACAACTCAAATAGTTTTCTTACACACATCAGCATTTCGGATCTCCCAATCACCTCCACTTACACACTACAGTTCATCCCGAGGAGCAGTCCTAAGGGCATGAGAGCTGTACTATTCTCAGATGAAACCATGCCAGGAGAGCATCCGATGTGCTGCAGCCCTCAACGGGCACTCAGCCTGCACAGCCAGCCAAGAACCAAGCTGAAGGAAAATCCCTGCACCACTCATATGGGGATGGTGACTTGCCAGTACCAGCTGCTTCACCCAACAGCTCCACCTCACCTGTGCTACCTTACTTGCAAACTTATGCAGAGCCCTCAGCAATTAGCTGCTGGATATTAAAGTGAGCCACAGGTTTTGTGGTTTAGCAAATTTTGTGATTTAGCAATCCTTACTAATTGTGCTGCCCACATTTAAGTGGCCTGGAAAAAATACAAATAAAAAGTGATATACTTAGCCTTCTCCGAAAAGGAAAGTGTTTGTAACAAAAATGCCAGGGTTATCCAGAAATAAAGAGCATTTCTCTTGGTAGTGGAGCATCTGAAATATAGTAGTTCAGTCACTTTTACTGAATTTTATCTCAATTCTCTACAGCTTTTCAAGATTTGGCCTTTATCTCCTCTCTTCTAATACTAAGATAATTCAGAAAGAGAATTTACAAAACCCAGGACATAGAATGGACAGTTACCAAGCTGCTAAAGCCTCAACCAAGCTCAGCAATCTGGATTTATTAGCTTCTGGACACAAAACATTAATAAATGTCACCATTTAATTTCCAGATAAAATTAAGCATATCTGTAAAATAGGTCTATGTCACATCTAATACAGTTTAATTATAGTAATCTACACAGAATAGTATATTTTTAATCTCAATGAGAAAGAAGGGAATTACATTCAGAAATCCCTGAGCAACAGGATTCAAAAACATCCCTTAGTTTTTTACAATGTGAACTATGCATTCGATAGTTATATATGTGTTTTTATATTTCTTACAACTCTCATGCTAGAGCTGTCCTGGACTTCACAGAAGTGTAGCATACCTTAAAGGTGGTCTACATCTGGCTGAGTTTACTAAACTATTAATGTTTATCATTGAAATATTTTATCATTGCATGGTATTTATGTGATCTGTATAAAGCACCTTTGCAAAAATGCAAAAAACACATAACTACATACTTCATAATTTGAAAACAGATAATGTTTTGACTTATAATTTTTGAATTGCAATGAAATATTTTTATATTTCCTCTCATAAAAAAAGGTAGAACCTGACTATGCTATTTAAAGGTTGCCCTTTCAGCTAGAGCTTGAACTGAATTAGTCTGATTAAACCCCTATGCAACAGACATCAGTTTCTACATATATTTATATAAAACAAGGCAATCGTAGTTGTTTTTTTTTATCATCACTGCTCGTGTTTAAAAAAAACAAAAAAAATATTATTATAGGTCAGATTCTGTAGAAAAAAATTAAAATCATGAAAACAAACAGAAATCCAATGTACTGTTTTCTATTTACATGTGCCTACATACAGGCCTGCTATTACAATGGTGAACGCACATATAACAGAGAGCTCCATTTCTGATTGTAAGCAGAGAAGAATAGGCACATCAAGTGGCACAGCTAAGCAGAGACCAAATTAGGAAATACGCAATGTAGCACTGCATATCACCAGTTGGTGAACTGGTCAAAACTTCTGTTATCAGTTTTTAAACTTCAGCTGGTCCATAATACCTAACTAACACCAACTGAGAGAAACATACACAACTTTTCCATCTAAACTGGTTTCTCACAGAATATCCAGCTAACCTTGAGTCTCAGGCCCAGCAGCAGTACCTGTAGCTGGGCTCAGGGCATCTGATAACGAACAGAATGAAGACTAGTGACAGACTTGCTCTGCTTACACACCAGGATTCCCTATAGAGTTGAACATCTCTATGCAGGAGACAAAGTACTCCTGGGGTGCTCCAGGACTGAAGAATTCAATCTTGGCCTAGGGAAACAGAACTGATTATCTTTTGTTCCAAGAACACAGCACATCCTCTCATACTGACTTCCATAACGAACATGGAGAGACAATGTCATCTAGAAACCAATCAATTCTGCTGTAGTCATTATACCTCTTAGAGAAAGGAGGACAAAACAAAGTTCTGCCTGATAGTCACTTTGCTTAATGCACTGTTACCAGGTGCTCAGATAAAGTAGTGATGTGCAGAGCAAAAAAAAAAGAAGGTACACAACAAAATACAGCACGCCCTCTGTATTATATAATTAAATTATAGGGGACTAGTGGAAAAAACAACAACAACAAAACCAACCGCTGCTTTACACTCCCAAATTCACCTTTGCTCATGTCCTCCCTCTCCCCTTCTGTCTGCACACCCAGGCTATCCTACAAAATAGCTTAACATTTAAGGCAGCTGTTTCACAGAGCCTAAAGAGGCCCACTCAATTATCCACTTTGCCAAACATTTCAAGCACCTGCCTGCCTATCTCACATTTGGTCAACTAGCTGAAAAAATAGCTGAAAGCTATCTGCACCAGGGGTGCTGATCCCTGAATTTGAATTTGAAATTTGAAGCACAAAATTACTGAGAGGCAAGGGGGTGTTTTTCCTAAAACACCACAGTTGTGTACCTCTGCAGCCAAATGGACGGTTCCGTGCCTGTTAAGTATGTGAGTTAAACCGCTGCTGTGACAGCTCTTGTTGCCAAATCAGGATGCTTAAGGACGCCGTATCACTGAGCATTAATGCTCTGTAAACAATGGTAGTCATAATCCCTCCTGTCTCCATGTAGGACGAAAAAGAAAAGAGTCATGTTATTTCAATATTAAACAAATAGAGGAATTACCCCATCTGCCACTCCTTTTCTAACACAAGCCTCAATCATCCTACAAAAAGTTTATCATATGAGCCAGCAACAAGCTTCAAAATGTGCCAAATGAGATGGTCCAATCTCAAAATGAAGAAAATGTATCAACATTTGCACTTACAATCACACTTATGTCTGACTCCTGTGGAATAGCGGTGAAGAAGAAACTGGCGGAAAGACGCAGCTGGTCTTTTGCCAGGCCATATTCCAAGCAAAGTCAACAGTGAGAGAAGATGGGAAGGAAGATGGACAAATGCAATGAAATACAGGTGGCAAGAATACACGGGAGCTGAGGAGACAAGCAAGGCAGAATTTTTCATTTTTTAGAAAAGGACAAAAATATTGGTTTCAAACCAAAACAGAAGAACCATCAAGGTCTGAAAGGTTTAATTAGAGCACTGCAGCTCCCTTGAATTGCCATTTTCATGCTTTACACCTGCAACCTAATGTCTGCTATTTCTGCGCAGCTGTGCAGTGCAAAAGGTGAATGAAATAAACTTTCCTGGTAATGCAGACAGAATGAAGATCCTTCTGCTACTCTCAGCCCCAGAATACGGTGATAGCTCTAGCTGAGAGGAATAGAGAAGTATGGATGCAGCCCCCAAGGGAAACCCCACACATGGCTGTGAGTGGTTCAGGTACCTGAATCCCAGCTCTCCAGCTGTTATTTGGTGCTCAGTTATGCAGCTGGCTATTGAGCAAGTGTGCACCAAACTTAAAAATTACAGTTCAGCATTTTTAAGAGAAAGACGCATTCCTAATAAAGGAATCAGTCACATAGGAAGTTCCGATTAGACTTGAGATTATAGTGAAAAAGGAATTAAAAACTGTAGTATTACAGTGATAGTTTTGTTAAATAGAAAATGCCTTTTTGAATCAAAGAGTAAGTGGCTTGTTTAAACAAATGTTCTTCAGGTGTTTTCAAATGAACAGAAAACTTTTCTTTCAGCTGTAAATAATGTAGTTTAGGAGATAAGCATTTTTTTAATCAAAAAGATTAAAAAAAATGTTTTTTTATCAAAAAAAAGAGAAACATTTAAAAATTTTTTGTGTAAACATGCCTCACTACAGATTGAAACCAAATCTGATGAGAATCCTTCTCAGGCCCAGCAACAGCAGGATGATTTTTTGTACTGATCAGAGCTGGAATTTAGTGCTTTTAATCACTGTTCAAGAAAAAGGTGTCTGCACAAAAAATACCTGCACAATTTCCAGCTATTAGCCAACTTCCTACTCTTTAGGATTACTTCCTACTCTATTTGATTACAGCAAACGCAATGCTTGCACCATTTGTTCTGGCTAAAGACAAGCTTTTGCCTGGTTGCAATGCAAAGTGTCAAGGAAGGTAAGGACATTTACAACTGCTTGCATGGTCCATGTGTTAAGCCATGCAGATTGCAGTCTGGACATTTGGATATGAAATCACTGTTCTGTCTGCCAAAAAGAAACCAACCTCATTCGGTGCAAGTGAGCACAAAGATTGCAACCTCAAAATGACACAGGAGGGGAGGTTCACCAGCATGCTGAATAGCTACTGTGAGTTACACCCCAAAAATTCAGCTAGCAGACAATAATATACGGAATCAGCTGCGTTAAGAAAAACGAACACATATACCTACTGGTGAAACTGCCTGCTTTTTCAAACTAGATATCTTGCATTTCTGAGCAGTACCTGATGAGACAATGAAACACCGGAAAGTGCAATTCAACAGAGATGGGTGACTCCTTCAGCTGGATCTAGAGAAGACACACAGTTATTTAGCAATCAGCAAGTTACGTTGTGCACTGGTTTGAAATTTGCTGATGTAGCAGAGAAAATGCAAGAGTTAGATTTATTTTTGAAGTGTGGTCAAAGATGAAAACAAAGAATTTATTTGAGTGGAGAATTAAACATTGCTGAATAAGTTAAAGACAGAAAAACCTATTTTTCCAAGTTTTCTTCTAAACTGTCTGAAGTAGAAGACCGTATTGCTTAATTTCTGTATCAATCACACTTATAATTATTTATGACACTTTCAGCCCATTCATATTAGAAAGATATTCTTGTAAATTAATATTAGAGGGCAAAAAGAAAATCTGAATTGGAAGAGCCAAAATATTTCCTCAGCTATACTGATGGCAAGCAACATATTCTCTGGGATATGCAGTACATACATACTACAGAAAGTCATAGTGCCTCTCTTCTGTCAGTATAATACAGAAGCATTACTCTGGTAGTAACCCATAAAAATAAAGCCACCATAGTTAGTCGATCACTAAAGTTATCTTAGTCTAATCATAGTATTGTAAATCTTTAGGAACAGAATGACCACACACAACTAGACCATCTCTCTTAAATGCTACAAGAACAGTTCAGAAGAGGAAGAAGAAAACAAAACCAAAGCATGCGAAGCGTGTTCTTTTACAGGCTTTTGTTTCATTTTTGATCCAAAATGAGCATTTGGACACCTCTTGACTGAATAACAACCAAATCATAATGATCATAAATCAAAGAGAGGAACTACTTTGAAAGAAACTGCCTCATGGTAAGATTTTATATTTGAAAAATAACAATCTGTACTCTCCTTCATACAACCAGAGCCATTTTCATTGAGTTTCACTAGACTAAAACTTGACTTTACATGGATCGAAACAAAACCCGTAACATTAAATTGTATTTTGGAATACAGAAAAATACTAAAGAAAATTCATGAGTAATCAGAAAGCCAAAGGGATAATATTAATAAGAAAAATGTGAAAAATCCCATAATTTATCTCAAAACAGTTGAATGCATTCTTAATCAGTGACTTTTGTTATAAGGACAAAGGAAAATGAGAGCATCTTCCCAAACGAAGATCTCTATTCAGACTGCAGACAACTCAGTTCTTAAAGGCTGTGAATATGATTTCAGTAGTCTCTACAAAAGCACATCGTACAATCTGTTATGCATCACAATCCTGGCAAATATAGAATATTTATGTCTACGCTGTGGAAAATTAGGCCAGAAAGATATCAGAGAAGATTGTTAAATACATAGATATACTTTAAAATATTCGTAGGGCTAGCTTAGACTAACATTTGTTCTTTAGGCTGCTCACTATTCCCTGCATCCTAAAAGGGTATGTTGCCTTTACCAAATGAAAGGAGCTCATTTCTGTGGTCAGTTTTAGAGGTCTGTTTTCTTGTCTTACACAATGGATCAGAAATTCTTCCCATATTCTGTTTCTGCTCCCCCAGTATACAGCTGATAACTTAGAAACAGTTGGAGGGACATGAAAATTGTCCGCAGTAAATACAGAAGTCAGTGCAATTTCAGCTGCTTATGCCAACACTTAATGTGCTCTACAGTCTTGGGCAATAAAATCTCTGGGTGAGGCACCAAAAAAAGCTGGCTAGAAGATCAGTTCCCTGTGAACTACTTTTCATTAATGCATCTGCTACCATATTGCAGTTACACATTAAAACCACTGTATTTGTTTTAGAAAGGAAAAAACGAAAGACAAAATGTATATGAAAACTCACTTTTTTATTGTTTTCCCATTCTCGTATCCTTTATTAGCATTCCTCCTTCAAGCGACTAGGGTGTAATTTAATATGAATGGAGCAGTACTTGGTTCAAAACTGAGGTTTTGTTGCAACGTAATTAGACCCCAAATGCACCCAAACAGTTTCCAGGCTACCAGCTAGATAAAATGCTTGGTAGCAATTTGGACTCTGATTGAACTATTTTCTCACTTAAAATTCAAAATAGGAAACGTATTAGCAGAGGAGTAGAGAGGAAGAGACCAAGTAATTCACTGTGATATAGGCCTTATGGTAACTGAAACTTATAATTATATATGAAATGGAAGAGTTAGTACAGCATAACTGTCAGGCTCTGTAACACAGGTGGGTTTGCTTCTTCAAGATTTCTCTCACTTTTTTTTTTTTTCCCCCTCTTCATCAGCATATTAATGCTCTTCATCATCATTCTTTGGCAGTGTGACACATATCACATTCCCCATCCTTCTGAGCATATGGTCTGGAACTATTCAATAGCTGCAATATGATGATTCTGGGCTGCTGAGCGCAACTGATTGGCACATTAAACTGCTGGGAGACTCTTATCTGGGGCAGACAGGATTCTTTCCAGTGTAGTCCTAAGGGGCCCTCAGTAATGAAAAATAGTAATTCTAAGTCTTTTCCACCTGTCTGTTGCCAGGCATTTTAAAATGGAGTTTCAATAGTTTTTCTTTCCCCATAACCCTTATTAAAGCAAATCAAGTGCAAACCAGAAGAACTTGGAGAGCTTCACTAGAGACCCTGCAGTTATCGATTTAAGAATAGGCATTTCAAAGCTTATTTAGCCTTGCTTTTAACACTGTAAGGCAGCCTAGTGTCAAAAGATGTTAATACAAAATGGGTATCAAATTAACCAAATAAATACAGTAGCAGAATTTTTGGTTTATATTCAAATATAAATTTGAATCAATTTTACTTTTAAATCAATAAAGGATAAAGAAAATAATTATTTGTTTTGCATATAAACAAGAATAACGAAGTTGAAATCTAACTGAAGATATAAAATTTACCAGATATAAAGAGATTCCTTCAGCTACTGCAGCCTGCTCTTAACTGCGATAGTAGTGGTAAGCATGCCTGCTCTTGCTAGGAATGACACTGAATCAAGCATTTCCTTCTGATCCCCATTTCATCATCCAAAGGAAAAAAATCCGCTTCTGGATTCATGACTCTTTGCAAAACAAGGGAAAGATTTACTGCGAATAGTGATTGCCTGAAGAATTACTATAGGAATTGGATAACGGTACTATGATCTAAGGACAGAGTTTTTGTGGCTGACATAGTGGCAATTTAAATGGTTTACATGTATTGCTTTTTAACTCAATAAGATAATACTTCACTTTCTTTCATCTACAAAACTAGAAAGACTGATTTTTTTTCCCATCTGTGTATGTTTTATTATGTTTAGACCCTTAAACAGTGGCTACATTGTTCCCTTCCAGGAAATAATGTTGAGTTCCAAATAGATATAAATATGTACAGGACTAGCAAATACACCTTCTGCAGTAGTGCCCCAAACTAGATAAATGGAGCATCACTAAGAAGTCTTGCAAATATTCTCTATTGCTTCACAAATTTTATGCATGCAGTTTTCTTATTTATGTTTCAAACTTTGCTACCATTTCTTGCAGTGGAGGCTTCACACCTCTAAACTCTAAATAATGGTTTCTGGAAGTTTATGAATTTGCTGCTCTCTGTCATGGCCTTGCAGCTTACACAATACAGATACAGAAAGGATTTTATTCTGTCAGATTCAGCCATTAATACTACACAAAGTGTTGGAAATTACAGTTCTTTCTTTTGAGGTTGCAAAAAGATTCCAGAGAGGCTTCATCATACACAGGTCCTCTATACAAGCGTTGTTAAAATTTGCAATTATTCCCCCCTTGCAGGGATTAGCTATTACCATTTGGGTTTGAAAAACTTCATCTCAGAGGAGAAGCAATCACTTCGTTTTAAGGCTGCTACAAAAAAATCTCAGGCAAACCTGCTGTTTTCACATAAGGGGTAATATTTCAATGAAATGCTTGTCTTTATGCCTCACATAAGAACTGCGTTAACATTTGCATTCTTCATGGACCAACATTTTTTTGGACATAGTTTCCCACGTTGATGTTTTAGAAGTCCTATTTTCTCCAGCAGCACTGTACGGTGAGGTTCCTGCAATGTGATTTGCATTCACATTGGTAAAACTGAATTCTATTCAGTGGTGATATATTAAAGCAGTTGGATGCATTAACGTTCATACAGCTCTCCTGCTGAATGTTTGCAAGACCCATTCATTTCACATTTTTCTGTAAAAGATAAAAACACTTCTTTGGAGAACTTGAACAGTGGATTCTTGCAGCGTAATCTGCTGTCAGAGACAGAGCTGCAGCAGCAGCCTGCCACAGGATATCTCAGATATACAGCTGAACGTAAAACTTTTTGTACCCCTTTCACATTCGTTCGTGCTTCTTCTACATGCTTTTCTATGCAATGTAAGAAGAGACAAGGAGTTACTATCAGTGTAGAAACCAATGTGATGATAATTTGAAGTGGACTGATGATAATTTGAATTGGACTTCCTATTTCACGTAGTGGGCACAAACTATAATTTTTTGTGCTCATAGGGAAGAAACAGGAGGTAAGTCATTTCATTAGATATACTAGGACAGAGTACTGCTGTAACTAGATAGGTGAGCCTTATAGGTGAGCTGTCTATACATTAAAGTAGTAGTTTACTGAATTTATACCATGCTTCACATGTCTAATCAGCTATCATGTCCTAGTCTACATTTGGAGAGAGCAGTAGTACGGGTCAGAATTCTGCAGTAGTTCATGTTCTTCTACACAAAGGCATATTTCACATCACTTGTATGATGTAGTTTTTCAAAAAAAGTAATAAAAATTAGGAGTGGCTACAGTAATCCCAAGCATTCAAGACTTGGAATATCTGTGGTATGTACTAAATTTTTCAAGCAATATATACTGAGTGCTTTCTCTCCTAAATGCCTATTAAGGGTTGCTGTATCACATATAAAAGTGAATAGAAGACCTGTTTTATCAAAAAGTTTTGCTGACAGAGTTGTAAAATTATCATTATTGATCTTAATACAGTTAATAAAACGATGTCTCTGAAAACCAGAAGCAAAACACAAAACATTATCTTTCATTCCAAGTGTTGAGGAATGCACTTTCCTGAAGAAAGTTCTACATTATGAACATCCTTATTTATAAGGAATCAATTTTTTTAATAATTACAGAAGATACTGCAATTTGAGGAGGAGGTATCACAGTTAAATGAAAGCAGAATGCGATGAAGGAAAAAGTCTTCATCTTTATGGCTTCTTCCCACTTAAATCTCAGAGATGTGCTCCTCCTCCCACCTTGACTAGGTATGATGTTCCCTGAAAGACTTCAGAAGGTATTCCTCCTCAAGTCAAACAGTCTGTCATTAGCACAAAGTAATCTTTACTGTAATGGTCTTTAATTGCCTTTAATTATTTTATATCTGAATTACTGTACACTGCAGAACATTTAAAGCCATAATAATAAAATACCTTATTATAGTGGCTTATTGAAGTACTACTGGGCTTTGACTTCTGGGAATCATTCTCAAGTCCAACAGTGATTGTAAATCATTCTGATCTCCACCATGTAAGTCAATGGGGATATCGCATAAAAAACTGAACTTGTAAACTTTAAAACATTAATTCCTACTGGAACCAAAGGCGATAAATTCCATCCCTCATCCTACTTGGGTTAGGATAAAGCTCCAAAAGCAAGGCAAACATCAACTATGGCACAAAATCAATGCTTGCTTTTCTCCTTTTTTCTCACAAATACAGTATTTGTGACCCATAAAATCCCTGGAGCTAGCCCAGTAAGATAAGCACTGCTGCATAGTTATTAATGTTGCTTATACACATGCCATATCCAGAAATCACAACCTGAAATTCATGCTTTCAAATCTGGAAATGTTTTAGGATGAGGTTATTTCTTGAAAGCCAAGAATAAAGTGGCATCCTAACCTCAGTGAGATCTGAAATAGTAGACTGGTCATTAGAAAAAAATGTTTAACATGTTTGCTAAAAGCAAATGAGTTTAAAAAAATAAAGTCAACATATTAGGGAGATTATGGGGATTTTAAAAGTATCCAGTACTAACATTAGTTAAGAAGTTAAACTCTGAACAATGACGGTATTTTCTGAGGGACTGTGAGCAAGGTGCAGAGGAGATGCAGAACTGTCATCATGCAGGTACGGTTTTGCTATACAGTTGGCACATCATCAATATATTCTTGATATTCCTATTAGTCTGCTCTATGACCTTCTGCAGGCCTCCTTGCTGCACCAAAATGTCTGCACCTGAAAAATACAGGCAGCAGGGCTCCAGCTGTACACTGGTATGAGCGACCTATGGTTGTTTGGTGCATTGACTCAGAAACATGGATTATCGTCAAAGGACACAGAATAGTGCATATTAAGCATTTTTATTATTTGTTGTGCTGTACATATAGCACCTCCTGTTCCCAAGGTCTGGGTGTTTAATGCCATGTAAATGCATACAGGAGAAAGCCACAGCCCAGACCTTGGACTGCCCCAGTCTAGCTGCAGTACAGCAGCAGAGGTGGGGAAAGAGTTGGGATTCCCACAGCTGAGGTTCATGCTCTGCTTTGACAAGCCATCATTAGAGCTTTAATTTTTTACCAGCATAAGCAATCCACCTATACCATGGCAGTAGGACTAGGAAATAGCCAGCACTATCATGTCACAAAGCTAAAGCCAACCCCCTTTCCCTCTCCCCCTATCTCAGGGGGGGGCATCTTACGTGTTGCAAGACACGTAGCACTTTCAAAGGGCACATCATGACTACTTCTAATCTGATGATAGTCCAAGTCATCTCCCATGAGGTAACAAATTTAAATAAAGTACAGCAAAAACTAAAGACAGTGCTTTACAGGAACTTCACTGGAAAACAAGACAGACATGGGAACCTGCGGACAGACTAGGGAACTTCAAGACAGACTACTAGACATAGCATCAAATAATTAGCCAGTGGCCTCACAACTTCAGCTGGTATTTGTAGTGACATGACAGAATATAAATCACTAGAACATTTGATTCCAAGGCCTTTTTATGCCATATAATGCCATATTTTATCCATTTACTAAACTTTCACGTTCCTCATCCTTGTGATCATCATCATTCTTTTCCCACCATCAGGCACCTAAGGCAGATGTCAAACAACTGCAATCCTCACTACCACAGGCTGGTTTTACCATCAAATCTCTTCTGTTCAGATATAACACAGGCATTCTGTTAATACTGTGTAACGAACTGTGCCCTCAGCAAGCCCAATTATTTTATTTTATTACATTTTATCTTTCATTAATAGCTTGTATTAAAAATTACTTATGGAGAAGCCAAGTAAACATAGACTTTGCTCTTTGGAAGAAGAAATGTTTGTTAAATTTGTTGGCATATGCCTACCAAACCAGCACAGCTGAGACTGATAAATAAGAATTTGATTAGCATTCAGATTATAACATGTCCATTCCTCTTCATAATGACAGTTCAACTGAGACTGTGTTTGTCCATTTTCAGAGATGAATAACTGTGGCATTTAGTAAAGAAGTGAGGAAACCATGTTTGGTTTTTAATTTGCTTTAATGACTTTCTTGGCCATGGTTATTTGAAGAAGAGCCTAGCCAGCTGCCTTTATTTCCCTTTCTGTCAGATTATGATCTCTTTAAAAACAATATTTGAAAATGGCTTTTCAGAACAAAATTCAGAAAGTGCTACAGAGCAGCTGACTAGCAAGACAAAAAAATTGTGCCAGTATCACTGAGATAAATTCAAGGTATGTAAGCAAAGTAGTTTCAGCAAAATGATTTATGGTAAAAACCTGGAGAAAATAATTTGTCCTCAATCTTCTTTATAAATAATTTGATTTATTTTAGTATGCATTATAGCACTAGGCTCTTCTTTTTCTCCCTGTCCTGAGGCATGTAGTGTTGTTAGACATATTTTCAAGAATATGTTGCCTTATGCATACACAAACCACAAGTAAAGATAAGGAACTGCTTTTTGCTGTAACAGGCTCTGCATACCTGTACTTGTGTACCCGTGAGGCGGACGTGAACTTGACTGCTATCAGCACTGTAATGCACATTAGACAGAAAGTAAGTTTCTTAAAAGTGGGCTTGTATTAAACAACCATAATGAACATATTTTTCTTTGGAGCTCTGCAGGATGGTGATATGCCATGATGGTTTACTTAAACCATTCTGTCTCTGTTCCTCTTCATCACTATGAAGCAGTATTTCCACAGGTACCGTTTCTCTCACTTTCCACAGGAGATCTAACAGTTATTCCCATATTCTTATTCAATTTAGTAAGGAAGTAGTAGGGGGAAGGTTAGCAATAATTTTATGAATAGATAACATTATCACATAGTAAGGTACACGAAGTTGAATTTGGTCTTTCTGTGACCAAAGAATGAGCAAGAGAATGTGCAAGAAATCTTAGATTGTATATGCTGAGCAGAATGAAAATCGTCAGTTCCTAATTTCATTACTGTATTCATATGAAATGTTTGAGATTACCTACTGTTATCACCAAAATCACTGATCAGAGGATATTTCAACACTGTTCTTCAGTCTCCTTCTCCCTTCCACAAACTTCTGGTTTTTATTGATTTAATTGTACAATATGGATTTTAACTCATCTATACTACATATTCAAGTACTACATACTAACATAATTCAAGCTGAATTTCTCAAATGCGCCTAAAAGCTATCCCATTAATAGATATTTTACTAGTGTGTCAGAAAAAAGGAAGCAAGTTTTACTGAGAAGCTGAGCTTATACATTCAATTTAATCATTTCTTTTGCATTGCAAGTGTCCTCAGTTTTAGGGGTGGCAAGTTTATATGGGAATGGACTTTCAGCTGAATGGGAAACTGCCCAAACTGCATACTACCAACAAGCTACCTGAACATTCTAAACAACAGTTTGATGTTTGACAAGAAGACAATCTAAGTTCTAGAAATGTTGAGGAATGTGTGTGGCTTGGTAAAAGTCACAAATCAGAAACTTAAGAACTGTATCTGACAACATTAAAGCAGCACAGGTAAGAGAAGTCATAACCGCACACAGGAACAGCTGGAGTCTACTCTATTTCAGCACTATGGGATGAAAAGCAAATAATGCCAAAAATCATTCTTTGGTAAACTATTTAAGGATTCACATTTTAAAGTAACTCAATGGGTAGTCACACCTACTAACTGAGCTATAGACATAGCCTGATACCCATGACTGATGAATAGAAAAACCTTAGCTGAATGTACTGGCAAAATTATTCCCTGCAGCTTCGAACCCTCTTTCTGCTGCACAAATGGCTAACTTGAAGGGCTGCAGAATACGGTATGGTATTTAAATGTGTACTGAAACTGTGCAATGAGGGCAGGGCAAAGAGCTGAGGCCAAAAAGTTCATCAAGTATCTCAAGCTGGTATCTCTGTCATACAGAGTAGCAAGTAACTGCATCATGTAAATTAGTTTGTATAAATATTACACTATCCAAAGATCATACTTTGTGGCATAAGACAGTGGCCATCTAATTGATTGCAATAGTACTCTTGTGCAGTCATATAAGATCCTATTTCAGCAAAACTTCCAAGATTTAGCAAAATATTTGAGTTTCTTGACTATTTTTTCCTAGTGAACATGTGTAATGCATCTCTGTGCTGAGTTTCAAAAGGTTCCCAAATATGATAATTGTAGTGGAGAATTCCCAAATGGCACTAGATTCACATTGGATAAGAATGGGCAAACAACCTTCCTAGTCAATGAAGTATTTGTTTTACATTCATGTAAGATGTATTCATAACAAAGTTGTTCAGATGGTTCAAAAAAGTACCCACTTTACACAATTTTAACCTTTGTAATGGAAATCAAAATATCCTGCATATTAACAATACAAACCCAAGAACTTCTACTATTTTCAGACTAAAAGCTAGGAGAGTAGCAGAGGATTCCGCTTAGGTTTTACACAAATTCTTGTGTTAGTAGGTGCTCCTAATGTTAGAGTACATCTGGTGTGATTGCTATTAATGGGCTAAAATTCGGACAATGTTCAGAAGCACATTCATTGTGTGGCTTTGCAACTTGTACAGAGTATCATATCCACAAGCAAGCATCCTATATGCATATTGTGCAACCTCATAGACAGGCTTCTGGACAGACTTTAAAAATTACATTTATTTAATGAAGGTAAAAGCTTTATAATCAATATGTTGTGGAGATTTTGAGGGGATGGGTGATCTCAAAAGAACTTGTTTCCAGATCTTATCTTACTATTGAATTGCATATGTCCACGTGTTTTATGGCTGTGCAACATTCGACTGTATCATCCCAGAATAATTGTTGCCTGGATATTTAATGTGTTCAAGTGATTTGACCGTTCCTTTTTACATGTTTTTGACATATTCACCCTTCATTAGTATTTTCTTTTTTTTTTTTTTTTTTTTTTTTGCCACAGTCATGACAGGCTTGACTGTAAATTAACACTCTAAATAGTTTCCTGAATTCTCTTTCCTTCTGTGAGCTACAACTAATTTTGCATGCGTTTCGTTAAAGCCTTCGTAATTATCTTATCTCCCCAACAGCTGTAACACAGTAATAATGGCTTACAGCTACTGGTAAGGATGAGGCATTTTTTTCCCCCATGAAAAGCAGAAAATATGGAATACTTGCTGCTCCCAGCAGGCTTCCTGGGTACGGTACATATCCCTTGCGTGTCTGCACATGCTCTCCTATGGCAGAGACTTTTCTACAAACTGTTACAAATCTGTAAGTGATGAATGCATGATGAGAATATCATGGTGGTAGATAAGAGTTACAGTGAAGACATTAAAATAACAGCTGTCAACTGCTCTCTTATCCTTGCTCTCCTGACTTGAAATTTCACAACAGGAGAGAGGGGCAGGCTCTACCAGTGCAACCCAAAGCACAAGCAACGATAGCCCCTGGTGCTCTGAGGAAGCATCAGCATTCAGACCATCAGCATTCAGACACACAGTGCAACGCCTACAATCCTGCTCAGGCAGCTGTACGGGACGTGTGGCACAGGGAGCAGGCATCGTGTGCAGTACCAGCCTGCCTCTTCTGCCATGCCTGGGTCCGGGGACTCCTGCAGCAGCCTCTCTGCTGGAGCTGAAGTTCCAACAGCTCAGCTCAGTTGATGTGATGCTTTTACTGCAGGTGCTCTGCTTGTAATCACACTTTGCCCATTCAGATGGAAAATCTCTATATGCTTGATGATTTTTTTGGTGTTTTTGCCCATGTTTCAAAGAAATACTGCAGCAAGCTCTAATGAAAGACACTTAAACAGTGTCCCTGGGACAGACTCAGAAAACATCGGTCTTTCTTAATAAAAACATATCTGCAAAGTATACTTATGTCTATAGCATTACACATTAGAAGGATGACTTCTTGAGCTTATATTTGCAATAATGCATATACCTCTATAACTCAACATATATTCCCAGCTGTCCTGTGTTCCTGAGTTTAATATCACTTGGGTTACTAATCAGATCCTCAGCTGATAAAAATCCTGATAGTTGTGTTGACTTTCTAGAGCTATATTTATTCAAACCAGTCCACAAATATAGTTCTATAGATATCACTGAAAACTCATCTGTGTGGGCTTAAATGTGCAGCAATACAAAAATCACTAGTACATATCCTCTGTTTTTACATATTTCCTCTTGCCTTGGAGAACTTGAGAAACAGAAGCTGCAGTTTCACATGTCATACTTTGAAACAGAACATCCGAGTCAGTCAAGAAAAAGCATTTTTCTGATCTGGATCCTGACACTTCACAATCGCAGCATGTAAAGATGCCCTAGTATTACTGCTGAGCTGTCTGCACTCATCAGACACATTGAATTGACTTGTCCCCTCTTCTGCAGATTCAGTTTGCCAAGTGAAGTCAAAATGAGAGAGAGAGAAAGGAGGAAAAAAGGGGGAGGAGGAGATTGCAGCACAGCTTCATACCATCTCTGTCATTAAAATGGCACAGTAACTCCAATATTCTTAAAACAGGAATGTGGAGCAGCAAGCAGTGATACAGAATTCCGATCCAAGACCCAGCACTGCCATGGCAGTATGTCCACGTGGCTCACCCAGTACATCACAACTTGGATGTCAGGTATATAGTATCAAAAAACATCACTTGCTGAAAACTGTTACCTTTCCTTTCTACTTTCTTTAACATTCACCCTTCTTTGCTCTCTCCTTGCAAACACTTGTTAAAATTTTCTTCCACTTTTGAGAAAGATGAATTGTATCTGAAGCAACTAATAAATAAAAATATGCATATAAATTGCATCAGATAGTCAGAGACAAGTGCACCTGGACATGGATTTATTAGTAATACAGGACTCTCATCACACCACTTACAATTCCATTTTCACCTACCTAAGGGGGTATTGACATGAATATTACTTACTGCTTATAAACACCCCCAGGCTGTACGCAATTTTTATTATTATTATTATTTCAACTCTTTGGATCTAATCCTGTTTCATAACAAGAGTTTCTGAAAGGTGTTGTGTTTTAACTCACATGGAACTTGACAGAAACTGGGGATATCTGAAATAGGGTCACTTTTTAAGCCCCTACATATTTTTTAACCCATATTAACATTTTCAACGTACATTTTATGTATTTGCTTGTATAGTTGGCCAAGGAGAAGAAAGGATAGTACGGACACGTCATAATAATCTCTGAAATGGCCGTGTCTGTTTAAAAACAGCAACCAAACAAAAGCAAAGAAACAAAACAACCAAAGAAAGGCCTTTGTAAAGGCCTTTTACAAAAGCCTAACCATCCAAATTTCACATGGACAAAGCGAAGAAGTGGTGGTAAAGACAGGCTAACTTGCTGTTAAGTACATAGAATAGTTGAGATTAAACACTTCAATTTTTCATTATTCTGGAAGATCAGAATGACCTTCAGAATGATGTTCTAGAAGTAGTCCTCCATGTACTATTTTTTTTTTTTTTTGGCAGAGATGATTTCAAATAACACATCCTGAAGAAGCAGTATTCATCTGGCACCACTAAAATCTTTATTGTCTTCTTTTATCTTAGGTCAGACAGGCATCAACATTCCTTTTATTTTACTTTTACTTACATTTATTATTATTATTTTTTGCCCTGGTTCTGGCTTAGTTACACTTAAATCCTTACGACTCCCAGTGGCAGGGATGGGACTGTTGAATTACACCACAGCTTGTTGGGTTTTACATTTAAATGTTATCCAGCTACCTCAAAGTTTGCTTCCACTGCAGTGAGATAATGAATTTCAACACCTGGAAAGTAATTTTCATTTAGAAATGAGCTCACAGCAGTTGATGATCCAGTTCAAAAAAGTGTTTGTTGAGGGGTTGGAGAGCCACAACAGAATGTGTCATTATCTTATTAATGAGAAAGAAACTAAGCAGGTGTTGAATACTTACTGGCCCTAAAAAGGAAAATGTAATAAGCAGCTACCAGGCATAAAATACCTACTTTGTAGTGCCAAGTTATCTATCCCAAAAGGTAAAAGACAAAATCCATGAAGATATCATTAGAAACCAATATTTTAAAGGTACACGACTGATGAGGAGGAAAGGTGGCTGAATATTAAAGCCTAATTCAAATGGGTTAGAGTGATAACTGTTGACTTCTAAAGGATACCAACCTTCTACCTAGTTTTTACTAATTCCAGTTCTCAGTATGGATTTTGAGTGATAGAAAAATAAAGACACATAACCCTCTCCTCTACACCTCCAAAGAGGAAAACAATGACGAGTTGTTACTGGGAATCTTATGCTAATTATATATCGAGTTCAGACACTGCTATCTTTGAAACAGTCATTAAGGCACAGTTAAGTGAAGTGACCACATTTCCACATGCCTTCCCCTTCAACTCTATTTGCAAAAAATTGCAGGAGAGAAGGAGGCTCTTAACAACAGATTCTATTTGTGTGCACTTTGCATTTCAGTACAAAACAAAAGGGCACAAAAGTACACGAAACTTTAGCAGTGACACCTCTGTCCTGATAGCCCATAATATAGTGTCACAGACCTACCTGGCCACAGATCTTCAGATTCAGGAGCAGCCTTGTTAGTAAGGCAGAAGACCAGGAGATGACTGTTAGGTTTACTCCGCTCACCAAGGATCTTTTTTTTTTTTTTTTCAAGCCTAGTTGTTCTTTGTGCAAGTAATTATGCAATCCATCAAGAGAATTAAAACATTTTTTATTTACCTTGTCAGGTCACCCCTTCTCTTGATTATAGGAAGGATAATCCAGTAGCATCAGTCTGCTGCCTTTCCAGTAGAATAAAGGTTGACTTATTTTCATCAAGTTAGAGAGAGACAATGTTTCCTCATATAGCAATTTTCTTAACGGTACCTATATCATATTCCCCTGAGCACTTTATGTCTGCTATTTCCTTTTGCCTCCCTGCTCCCTTTCCAGCTGTGGCTGATGGGGATTTGCTCTTGGAAACAGCTGTGAGTTTAGGACAACAGAAGCCCCTTGCGTATACAAGTGATAGTCTAATGGGAAACATGACATAATTTTTCTGGAGTAAGGTAAGGCAATGGGAAGGCTGCCAGGTGTCTGCATGAGGAGACATGCAGGGATGTGTTGGGGAGGAGGACTGTCCTTTTCCTGAGAAAGGAACTGTAGGGTTTTCTTCATTACGGAGAGTGAGGCCTCAGCTGCCATTCCTTCTGCCTTCCAAGGACTGGAATTTAATTTTAAAAAGAAAAGAAAGCCACAGATCCTTCCCAGTGATAAGACATTAAGACAGTCTGTATGCAATGTCTTTGCCTTAGTGTGTTTAGAGAGCTGGAGCCCTCAGCTTCCATCTGTCGGGAATGAGGGGCCCGTATAGGTGCCCATTTCAGGGGAATTCAGCATTCAGCAGAATTCATCTTAAAAACAGGTGGCATTGTTAGGCTGCAGGACTGTCTGCTGATTTAAGAGACCCATAACATAGCTACAGCTCACTAGATTCCAACAGCAATGATCAGGGTCCTCTGCGCTCACATTTGGGCTTAGCCTTCCAAATGGACTAAAGGAAAAACTAAGCCCAGAGCTTGCACTGGAGCTAGAGTTATCTAATACCATCAGTAGCATTTATAGGGGAAGGGGAGCAGCAGTGATAATATGGAGTCATAAAATATGATTTCAATTTGAATGTTTGCCATGTTTGAGTGAAATTTTCACTCTTCCTTTTAGTATGTAAAAACAATTTATTTTGTTGTGATGAAACTAACAATGTTGCTCCAAGTAAAAAAGGATTTAACAACAAAAGGATTAGCAAGTAGTCTTTGTTCTATTTGTGAAAGTGTTGGAGCTTTCTCCCTGTATTTAACAAAATATGTGCGTAGCACCACAAATGTTGTTTGTCAGTTGTCAATAAAATGCAGTAATAGACCAAACAATAAAAAGGAATAATGACCCAAAAGCATCATAGTTTTGCGAGCTAATCATTGGTGACAAGCATAATACATTGATCAGAATAATGCCCCAAGGTTTCAGGTTCATTCCAATGTCTAATACATTTATGAATGGCAGTGGGGATAAGCAGTGAGGGAGCAGTAGTTGCAAATAGCAGAACCAATTCAGGAAAGGTGGTGAAGAAATCAGGGGGAATTTTTCCTTGCTGGGTGAATGGCCAATGGATAAAGAAGTTCAATGGGAAGGAAAGAATTTAAACTATTTTCACTCCTTATATGTTTGGACCCGTTTTATGTATCAGGAAGCTCAGAGAGAGCCTCTGTTCAGGCTGTTATCACATTAAGATGCATTAGGAATGAGCAGAAAATGATGTGCAATACATTCTAATTCAGCCTCCTCTGGAATGCTATAAGCTGTACAGAAGAAGGACAATAAAAACAATACAAGCATAGAGAAACTCTCACACAAAGAGAGACTGCAAGATTTAGACAGTTTATCTTGGAAAAGAGACAAATAACGAAGGATGTGAAAAGGGCATATTCAAAAACAAAATGACAGAGAAGATAGATCTGACATTACAATTCCACACACATCATAAAGCAAGAGCAAAAGGAAAGTTAATGAAAATAAAAGATGGTCAAACTGAAATCACTGAATAAATGTTTTCACTGTGCACAATTAGACTGTGTAACTCCTGGCCGCTAGGTGCTTTAGATGCCAGAATCTGCATATAGGTTCTAACCTGTTCCAGTTGGGACTGGGCATTTGCATAGAAAAGAATACTGAATAGGAAATTAAACTTCGTTCTGTAGGGTTAAATGGATATCTAAGTAGGGCAGTTCAAAATCTGACCTCAGGGATATGAAAATATTATTCTACATGCACCTGCTTTGCAGTTTCCAAAGTATCTGCTGTAAGCCTCTACCAGAAGGCAAATTGTGAGCAAGATGGACCGCATTGGTATAGCACTTCATGTCTGTTAATGATTAACTTTCCCAAACAATTATGGTTTTATACATTTTTAAACACCGTGTTGTTCAGTCTCCCCTCCAGCAGACACTTTCTGTACCAGAAATGACTCCAGAGGAGAGCCAGAATATCTGCCTCCTCAGACACAGGGACCTGCCAGCCTCAGAAGCAAACACAGGGGGACTTTGCTGCTGATGGCTTGGCATCCCTTTTTAGGCCTGCTTATGAATGTTTATCCTTCCATCTATATGGGCTGTCTAAAACCTGTCTTAACATACATTCTGATCCTTCTGCAAATAGGTACATAGTATAACACTTGCAGGCAGAGGTCTGAAACTAGAAAACAGAAAGACACCAAACTGTGAGGAGTTGCACTATAATTACAAATTACACATGCCCCAAACCATACTCATATGCATCAAAGAACATTAAAGCTCCTCATTAAAAACAAACAAATAAAACAAGTATTTCCACTGACTGCTTCTGATTGTTTGCCTTGGCTACCAGGTTTAAATCAACAGGACTGAAGGGAATTGGTAGCTGCCGTTTTGATCCATTAAAATACACAAAAGCCCCTCTCCCTGTAAGCAAACTCAAAAAGAAAAGGATACAACCTTCCAGTATTTTTATGCTTCCAGTTTGTTTGCTATGGTGCCAGAGCTCCTCTTTTTTTTTTTTTTTTTTAAACATGTTGTTTCCACTGTAGTATAATACAGAGAAAAATGCGATTTCAGAAATATGTCTAATGATCCCGCTGCCTGATGCCTGAAATTACTCTCCAAGAGAAAAGGCTTTCACTGGAAACACATCATTTCAAATTTCTTCTCCAATGACTTTGAGAACACCTCTTTCTCAAAGGAACTGTGGCTAAGACGTACACAATAATAATGTTATCCTGTATATTCGTACGTTGGTGACTACTTTCCACTGCATCAAAAGGCAGAACATTAGTATAACAAACCAAACCACCAAACAAACAAACAAACAAACAAAAACCACCAAACAAGCAAAACCAACCCTGAACTGCTCAATCTTTTTTGCCAAATTAGAAGATGACCCCATCTACCTGTGACTTCTGCAAAGATGTTGTGTAGTGTTTGGGGAACAGTGAGACTGATTCTCTCTTCTTCTACAGAGCCCAGACAGCCATCAGAAATGGGGGGGCCCAACTTTTTCATTCTTGCACCAACCAGCACAAAGTACTGCTTTCAGAGAATAGCTAAACCCAATTCTGTTGCTTCAACAGAGGTCCAAAATGAATCCTGCCTACTCAAATGAAAAAAGCAGCCTCCTGCTTTGCCAGCACAATATGACTTAGCTCTCAGCTTGTCCTTGCAGGAAGGTTTAATCAGGAAAAAAGCAGCTCCCCAGTGAAAGACATATTTTGAAATGGTCCACTGGTTCATTCTGAATTAAGGCTTTCATGCTGGAAAAACTGAATTCATCATTTTCAATTAATTCTACTTTCATAAAAATGAAAGTGACTACAAAGGTGAATTATCACACAGCATAATCAAAATATGGCTTGGCATCTTAGTTGATACAGCTTCAGTTTACTGTGTAGCAACTAAACTTTAAACAGCAGCACATTTGAGATGGATTGTCATCATTATCTATTCAACTGGACACAAAATAATTTGTTACAGTCACTTGGTTTTATCATTACTTGATATTGAAAACTGACAAGTATCATAACTCACCGGCATTTTAAAATCTCTTCATATTTTGATCCTTCAAAAATTTGTTTTCACTAGGTAATCTAGGTCTGGTCTGCTAGGCTAGCAGTAATTAGTTTCATAAGTGTATTACTATCTCAATGTCTCATATGGCAAGAATGAAAATGATGAAGGGGACCTGTCATGGTTCAAACTAATAGTTTATCTAACCTCTTTGTGAATTCTCCGAGCATATCCTCCTCAGCTGCTACACTTCAAGTCTTTTATCTCAGGTAAATCACATGAAGCTTTCAGACCAGAAAGTGCCCTCCTGATTAACTGTTCTTATCAGGAGGGCAATTCTCAAACCTTATTTATTTTTTCTGCCATCTAGAGCCTCCTCTGCATGATATATTCCACCCTCCTTCATTACTGGTGCGGGACTCCTCAAACCGTGAGTTCCCAATTCTCTCTGTGCCTGGGTCTGTGCTGCCAAGGCCCTCTCTGCACTCCAGCCCCCTCTCCACCTCTCTTGGTCTGCCTCCTCTTTCTCTGCTGTGAGCTGGTCCATTTTGATGTCTCTCCTTTAGTGTATCTGCAGGCTTAAACACTTCTACCCCTCATTGCTCAATCCTGTCCTGGTACTGTTATACTCTGCTGGGTCCAAACGAGGCGGCTGGATTTGCAGACTGTTCCAGCAGGAAACTGGAAATGCTTTTTTTTCCCAAGCGGGATCTGTTCCTTGATCCTAAACACCAGACAGTTACATAAACAAGGAAGCTGATGGCAAATGCAGGTGCTACTTTGGGTGGATGGAAGGCTTGTTGTTGCCACCACTCGCCTTTTATCTCAGCATTCAAAACAAGAGAGCCCTGGAGACACCTGACAAACCTGCATTAGTCCTGATCCCTGGAAGACCTTATTTTTAAGTCACACAATGTGCTTTGGTCTTTGTATCTACTTACTTGGGCTGACAAATTGCCAAATTTATATATAAAAGCACAAAAACCTAAAGAAAGCATTATTTTGTGAATGCTGATAAGTTGACAGCTACCTGCCTCCCTTTTTCCTCCTAGAGTCACTAAAAGGACTCCTGAATCACTTCATATTCAGTAAACACCTTCTGATTATTCAGATAAATGTATAAAGTATATAGTATTCATAACTTCAACATATACAGATTAACATTTGAAGAAATCATAGAATACATCGTCACTTTAGAACCTGTATTTTCCTTCTGTTTTTCATTCATGCAGCTGTGGAAATCCAAAGTTCACTTGCCATACTGCCAGGAAAACCCCCAAAAGTTTGTGATACATTCTGCATTGGATGATACTTCCCTCTAGTGTGCAGTCCTTGTAAAACCCCTGCGATACCAAACTCCATTATTCTTAAAGTTTACTCCAAAACGAACAAACAAAATATAACAACAAGAAAAGTTGCAAAGCCGTCAAGTCTTTAAAGTAGGACACCTTGTGAAATCATCTCATTTGTCTTCAGAGTGCAAACAGAATTTGGTTCTAGCATCTTTTCCATCTTCTGAATAAAGCCAACATACCCAAATACGATAGAGCAGCTACGAAGTTTAGGCAGAAACTTAACAGTGCAGGTTATTTTCACGATGCTACAGAAAACACATAGTAATTATCATCTAGGACTCGTACGAGAAGGTGATCAGTAATACGCATCTGATTACTCCTTTGATCCAGTAATCTGACATTTGTAATACAGTACTTTGTCAAAGGATGTCAGAATTTGTTGTAGTCTCACTGAATAGGGGTGATGATTTCAAGTGAATTTTCCACCAACGTATAATTAATTTACAAATCTGCAGTGAAGTAGCACAATTGTTTTGAGCATTATTTGAGTCAACGTACCATATATATCTTGCTGACAATCTGACTTTTGCCAAAGTTGCAGATAACTGTGAGAATAAGCATTCAAGGAGAGATCTATTTTTGTCAGTTTAAAGAATAATTGGGCTTCTCACTTCCTCTGAGTATTATGGGGCACATTTTCAGAACTAGCTACTTAAGCTGAGCATTCAAACCTCACATTCACATGCAAATAAATAAATAAATAAATGTTTCCTCTTGGACAATCTTTCAAAATTGTCTTAGACAAAAAAGATAATTTTTTTCTCCCAAGGTTCTATCTAAATCAAGTGTGAATGCACTACGGCCACCTGCCTTTGGGCTATGAGGGAGGGCAGAGACATGAAATTCTTGATGACAGAGCGTCATTAATGGCCCCTGCCTTTCCCTATCCTCACGTAAGCAGAGGACTCATTCTCTTAAAATAAGGATGTTATTAATTATGTGTAAAGGCTGCCTGTCTAGAAGCTAAACAGATTGAGGTTTGTTCCTCCTTCTCAGTCTGCTTCTATGGGCAACTTGCACATTCCTGAAGAGAAGTCATGGGACTTCTCTTAGCTCCTTTTCCACGAAACACGCCTGTCAACATCTGCAGCAGCTCTTGGAGCAGGAGAGGAGCCGTGCAGCTGCACAGTTTTGTTGCTTGGAGAGAGTCAGATTTAAGTAAACAGCTTTGGTAAGTACCATCAACACTGGTCTACCTAGAAAAATGCCAAAGTGTTAACAGCAAGTATGTGGAAAATAACTGTACATAGACACATATGTATTCTTTTATTATTGTTATGCAACTTGAATTTCCAGGATCCCCAAGAAATCTGGGAACCCTAAAACATAAATGTATACATTACTAGGAATGCCTTAAGGCCATCTTGAATCATATTTTGGAAAATATCAGTAAGATACTGTACCTTAAATGAACAATAATATGTATCTGAAAATATATGCCTGTATATATAATGTATCTGAAAATATATGTATTTGAAAAAATATACCCTGATGGTATCCTCAGAACCTGATCTCCTTCTACGACAAAGTGACGTGCTTGGTGGATGAGGGAAAGGCTGTGGATGTGATCTACCTTGACTTCAGTAAGGCTTTTGACACCGTTTCCCACAGTGTTCTCCGCAAGAAACTGGCTGCTCGTGGCTTGGACTGGTGTACGCTTCATTGGGTTAGAAACTGGCTGGCTAGCTGGGCCCAAAGAGTTGTGGAGAATGGAGTTAAATCCAGTTGGAGGCCAGTCACTAGTGGAGTCCTCCAGGGCTCAGTACTGGGGCCAGTCCTCTTTAATATCTTTATCGATGATCTGGATGAGGGGATCGAGTGCACCCTCAGTAAGTTTGCAGACAACACCAAGTTAGGTGCGTGTGTCGATCTGCTCGAGGGTAGGAAGGCTCTGCAGGAGGATCTGGATAGGCTGGACCGATGGGCCGAGGCCAACTGTATGAAGTTCAACAAGGCCAAGTGCCGGGTCCTGCACCTGGGGCGCTACAACCCCGAGCAGCGCTACAGGCTGGGAGATGAGTGGTTGGAAAGCTGCCTGGCGAGAAGGACCTGGGAGTATTGGTTGATAGTCAGCTGAATATGAGCCAGCAGTGTGCTCAGGTGGCCAAGAAGGCCAACAGCATCCTGGCTTGCATAAGAAACAGTGTGGCCAGCAGGTCTAGGGAAGTGATTGTCCCCCTGTACTCGGCTCTGGTGAGGCTGCACCTCGAGTACTGTGTTCAGTTTTGGGCCCCTCGCTACAAGAAGGACATGGAGGTGCTCGAGTGAGTCCAGAGAAGGGCAACGAAGCTGGTGAGGGGTCTGGAGAACAAGTCTTACGAGGAGCGGCTGAGGGAGCTGGGATTGCTCAGCCTGGAGAAGAGGAGGCTCAGGGGCGACCTTATCGCTTTCTATAGGTACCTTAATGGAGGCTGTAGCGAGGTGTGGGTTGGTCTGTTCTCCCACGTGCCTGGTGACAGGACGAGGGGGAATGGGCTAAAGTTGCGCCAGGGAGGTTTAGGTTGGATATTAGGAAGAACTTCTTTACTGAAAGGGTTGTGAGGCATTGGAATAGGTTGTCCAGGGAAGTGGTTGAGTCACCATCCCTGGAGGTCTTTAAAAGACGTTTAGATGTTGAACTTAGAGATATAGTTTAGTGAAGGACTTGTTAGTGTTAGGTCAGAGGTTGGACTAGGTGATCTTGGAGGTCTCTTCCAACCTAGATGATTCTGTGATTCTGTGAATGGAAACTAACACCAGTCTAGTACGTGGAGGTTAACAACCCTATTTCTAGATTCATCACTACTACAGCCTTCTGTGTAACAGAGATGGGTGTAATTTTATCTTTTCAGACCACTTTTTACTACTCACACTTGGGTGTAGTTAGGCCAGCTAATCATGTAAATTCAGCTCCCACTCCCTTCCATTTTTGCCAGTTATTCTCATTTCTGAGATGAATTTCACTGCCCCTACATTTACTGAAATAGTCCGGGTTAAAAAGAATCCTTTAGAAACAACAGCTGAAAAAAAGATAAATGAAAAAAAAGAATGCATGGCTACTTGGCGAGCATTCAGGGAGAAGGGTGAGAAAATATTCAGGCAATTTTGTTGCTAAAGAATTCACATTTACCACAGTCATGTGTATAATAGTTCTTTCAGGTAGTGGCAACACTTGTTTAAACAATGCCTGGTGTAATATGGCCTCAGCTACCCACGGGAGTGCAAGGTATTGTAATACAAATGATTATGAACTAAAAGCAAATATACTATTTCAATCCATAGGGTTTCTTTCCCGTTCCTTTTACTTTGGTGGTATTATTTCACCACCAAGAAGCTAGGACTATTGAGTCCCTAAGTTATATTTTAACAAAGTACCAGAAATGTTAAACACTTATCTACACATTAAATACTGAAAATACTGGTTTAATATAACATAAGCTATAACATGATAGACTACATTTGAACAGGTATATCAAATTCATCGTCGATTTTTAAACAAAATCAAATATATATATATATTTGAAGCACGGAAGTCTGTTAGGGTCATGCCTGCAGACAGGTAGTACAGAATTACTAACTCTACAGTGACAAACTGTTTAAAAATCATTATACCCTACTTCACATGCTTACATTTAAAATCCTATGGTATCATTAATGTATTTTTCAAATCAGTTTCTTAAAAAGAACCATGCTCAAACTTGTAATTGTAATAAACTTATAGATGCCCATCTGTCTTGTTTTCGATCCACTCACAGTGTTTTCAGCCTGTGGCTGTGCCTGAGGCAAAGTCATATCGTCTTGACACAAAGAAATACAAAGTCTTGCCTTGGAGATTTCCTTTGCTTGCAAGCAGCAGCACTGTAAAAGCCCCAAGCTGTTGTAATTAAAAATGTATCAATTAGTTACACAGTTAACGAAAGGAGAATGACCGTTAAGAATTCTTGTCATCGATACAGCAGGCCTTTCATTGTTTACCTGGGCTTGTACTTTACAATTACTGATTAACATGCTACGCTCCTTGCAGAAAAAGCATACCAAGTGGTCTTAAACGCCCCCCAGGATTATTGGTCTATGAACCCTACAAACTCCTCGTTACGTATATATTTAACATGCATCTCAACAGCCATCAATTAACATGCAGATTTATCTGACCACTGCTTTGGGCAGCTGAATACAATGTCTGTCTAGAAATGCTAATGTCAATTTAATAACAGACATGAAATCGAAATTTTAATTAAAGAATGTTATTAGTATTATTATTTGATCCTTTTTGGTATGCATACAGATGTGGAATATAATTAGAAACATTGTAATTAAAGAAACAATTAGGCACAGCAGGCTGGTATCACAAACATTTAGGGCAATTTCAAGCTTTTACCACCGTGCCACATTAGCAAATTCCCTCCCTCATGCAAAGTTTACTCCACAAAATCACCAACTCTAGCCATTTAAAATGAATAAGACACATTAACCACAGCATGAAATTTTATCTCGTTGGGAAGGGGAATACAATAATTCCTACATAAATGAAAACCCAAAAAACCAGTTCTGCTTGACTGTAAGCAAACAAGTTCCTTTTTTATGGACAGTTTTCTTTCATTATAATTAAACAATAGACTCTACTCACTGCAAATAATTACAGTGTTAATTTCACTACATCGCCTTGAATAGAAACTGAGGTGAAACTGGTCAATGTTAATCAATCGCCCTGGAGGAAGAAAGTGCTTTTTGACAGACTTGCATAATGGATGAAACACAAAATGAGATCACTGGGAGATGTTTGTCCTAGTGGTGCAAAGTTTGTAACAAAAACTAAAAAGTTTTTTTATAATCCTACCTTCTTTGCATTCACGAGCAACGTACGCTCATAGAAAAACTCAACAAAGGAGAGTTTTGGTGGTTGTCAGCTATTTAAACCTGTGCTTACTTTATTATGCTAATGAAGGCCTTAGTCAACAGACTTTCACCTTAGGCAATCTTCTGTAAACTAAATTAATAAAACATTAGAAGAATGTGTAAAATTTGCCATTTGTTTATAATATACATACAAAGTACATAAACCGAAGTAATAATTGTTTAAACTTAAATTAGAAAACTCTAAATCTCAAAACTTATTTTTTCTTTTATTATGACTATATAATTACTGCCAAAATTATATAATAAAAAAATCAGAGCTGTAGAAAACTGTAGAAAGCAAGAACGTAGAGACCTTGTCACAGTGAAGAAAGAAATTTGGATTATCTGGCAGGTAATACAACCTGGCGTTATCAGAAGCAAGGTAGTAGAAAATCTAGAGATGGTCTAAAGACCCAGCTTTGGAAGTAAAATTTTCACCAGAGGGAGAGTAGGAGAGTCTTCCTGCTGTCATTAAGAGGTTCTGATCAGATTCCTCACAGCTTTTGAGAGACACTGGGGTGTTTGCCCTATTTTCACGTTTCATTAATAGGAACGAAAAGGAACTCAAAACATTAAAATGTTCTTTTATTTCACATATAATTATAAAACAGATTCAGAACAAATTTCCTAATACAAAATCAGAATGTGTTATTCCTTCTAATTAGAATATTTTGTTTTCCAATATCTTACGTTTAAGGTTAAGATCTTTTAGAAAATTGATACTGAAATAATAACAAGCATTCTAGGGGAACCTGGCCTTTCTCGCCAAGCACTGGAATGTGAGCCCCAGCTATATATATATATGAAACTGGAATTAAAGTAGAGAAAGAAACATGTTGAAGTGCAGCTCTTGTCCCAACCATAAATTTGATTCAGTAAATTGAATTAGTCTGCAGAAGTTGCACAGCACCTGGTGAAATTTTTTAATCCAGCTTTAAATAAATAAATAAACAGAAGGAAAACAAAAGAATTTGGAGATATTTATCTCCATGCCTGCTGAACATTTTTTTCAAGGCTTCAGCAAAGATTTGGATAACATTTTAATACTTTTAACTGATGTAAATTCACCCCTTGCTCATCAGGTAGCAAGTTTATCAGGCAAGACTGCAACATCTGAGAGATTCACCAAGAGCTGCACAGGCAGAATTTCACAAATTTTGTAAAAATTTTGCAAATATCAAATCTATGGCATGTTATGAGGAACATAATAAACTAATAACTTTCTACGAATGACATGTTTATCCGTGAGGAGCAATAGGATTTACTAATTTGTAGCTGGCATTTAAGCACAGGCAAGTAGGCCACATACTACATCCTGTGCCATACTCTTTCCACTTTTGGTTTCTTTTTCCACCCTTTTGCATGGTTTTCTACCTGTCTACAAAGGTATGCATCTGTTACCATCAACACCTAAATTGCACATCAGTGTTTCTGATGAAAAAAAAAAATGTCATGGCAATAAGAGAATGTTTTGAAAGCAAGCCAGTTTGTCAGTAAATTATAAGCTTCATTATCATAAAACTCTAACAAATTGAACCCACATCTCATTAACTGAAAGCACAATATGACTGCAGCAATATTCATCTCCCAGAAGAGTGCTTATCTATAGGAAAAAAAACATAAAAGTTTTGCTGAGAGCTGCCACTAATGATAGCATTAACTTTATTTATTAAAGAATGCCTGAACATTTCTGAAAATACATTCTTCCACCTTCAACTATACTGTTCTGATTAAGTAAAATACTGTATTAATAAATTATATGAATTTTAACTTTTCTCTATCACAGGACTGCACTTTAATTTAAAGACGGAAATAGGCTTTATCTTAGGTTTTATTTTCAGTGGCTTGCCACTTTCCAAAAGAATAATCTGTAAATTAAACTCTCTCATGACCTGTTGTACTCTTTGGGCATATTCATAAGGAATATCAAAAAAAAAAATCACTAGGCTTGGTTTTTATTTCTAAAGATATTTCTTGTGCTTCTATAGATTGTTGGAAACTTAATTATAGAAACCACTGAGAAATGTCTGCTCTGCAATACTTGAACAAAGCATTACAAAGCTAGCATTAATTAATGAAGGCAAATATTATATTAAAATTTCCAATTAACTTCACACTTCTTATGAAAGAAATCATTTGATGTTCTCAACTGACACACTCATACTGCTATCAAGTGAGTTCCCTTAATTGTTCAATAAAAAATATGCTGCCCCATGTGAAAGGACACAACCACAGATTTCAACAGATTTTGAAATCCCATGTCCTGCCACAGCACATCTGTATGCATGCTGCTCTAAGACAGCACTAGAAAAAATTATCTTAAGTCTATGACAGCCTTCCTCCTGGTCCCTCAACTATATATCTTGAGGTTTTTACGAAATGTGTATTGCCAAAAGTCCAAGTTATTTGCTTTGATCTGGGTATCACATGCAGAATCTCCAGTTCTGATACATACAAAACTCCTCAGAAAAACTGTCTTCAACCATCAACAACTTGTGATGGGCCATGCAAACATATATCCCTGGAATCTCAAAAATCACACTTTTACCAGTAGATTTTTTTTTTTTTTGGTACAAGAACTGCCTATCATTGAAAGAAATTCATCTTGAAGAATACAGAGTATGTGGAAGATGGAATTCTTAGGTGATATTATGTTGAAATTTGTTTTTGAAAACATGCATATAATAGAAAAGTTTACAGACAAAACATTAATATGAATACATATTGCAGAAAATGACTAGCTTTGAAACTCAAATAGTTGTTCTTCCTTTACTCAGTAATGAGGTCAGCTTGCTTGATTTTCTCCTGTGATGACAATATATTAAATTGACAATATATTAAATTAAAAAAAAAAAAAGCAATTCTGTTTAAGTATCATGCAAGTCAGTGAAATCCTATTTTAAAGTTGTTTACTTTCCAAAAGTACTTCAGGCCTCAGTATTGGACTCCAGCTTACAAAAACAACAATAAAAAGACAATTATGAAACTCCGATACCAAAGTGAATGTTATATAACTGATTATTTATTCTGAAATTAAAATATCAACTCCACGTAGTGAAATCAACTATGTCTTATTTAGAAATGACATTGGGGAGCTTGAACTGGCAAATATATATGCAGTCTTTGAAATCCTTGACCTCTGAAATTATTTCAAATCAGACGTTGTTTACCAACTACACAAAACTAGGGAGACAGCAAAAATATTTTATGAATGCATTTATGGTCAAAGAGGGAAATAAGAAATACAACTGAAGCAAAATACTCTGTCTGCAAAAGGTTAATGAACCTACCACTGATGTAAATCAGGGCAAAATTAAATCCCTGCACTAACAGATTCCTTCTTATTTGGTGCTTTTCTTCAGCCCCTGTGGAGTTCTCTCTACACCTGATGCTGTGGCTGTTATTTATGCCAAGTCACACACACCATGCAGCTGCTTGCCAAAAAAGCTTGGTTAGATGAACAGATTAAAAAAAAAAAAAAACACGATGGACTACTGTCTTATTTTGAAAAGTCTCTCTGAAAGTGTAAAACTAACAGAAATCAGGAAATTTTAAGCCATGTGAAAGCCACGGATGCTGCTAGGACTGATGCACTAAGCCTCTTGGGAGGCTCTGGACAAATCAGTCCATCTAGCATCCCTGCTTCTTTCCCTACAGTTTGTCTCTTGCTGTTATTACTCCACATGTACTACTGCCAAGATAAAAACCCTTGCTTCTGCTTCTGCTATTATCGTTACCTGTAGATGCATAAGTGGAGAATGTAGAAAGATTATATTCAAATGTACTTTCTAGATCTAAATTTTACTAAACTTTAACCTCAAGAATCAAGAGAGCCCCCTATACTAACAGTGTTTAAAAGCTCTTCTTTTTCCATTTTATTTTTAACTCAGAATTCTCCTTCATTCAAAATATTTTTAGTAATATTAATATAGTTTATATTAATCATAACACATGATAAATAAAAATCACAATTTCCCTAACACAATGGAAATTTAAGGAAAAAGTCTAGTTTTGCTCAGTTTCAGAGAATTATGTGTTTTTTGTTTTCTTGTAGGTACTTAAAACCACAGCTATTAAAGAAAAAATCTCTTTGTAGATCTTCCCTTTCTCTATTTCCAAATTATCCAAATATTTGGACAGCACACTGGGAAACACCAAGAAAATCAAAGTGATAAAATTTGCTTCATGATGCACAACACAATTTGCATCATTTTTGTAGCTCTTATATAGACAGATCCACCCCAAGGAAGGACCGAGCTGTAAGAGAGGCTGGGACTTTGACTTGCACTCAGTGGAAGGACTGGGGTCAGCACGTACACCTAAACAAAACCTCTCCCAAACCAGTTGTTTACTATTCTGTAATCAACGCAAAATTAGTTTGAACTCGTATTACTTTGAGGGGAAGCCCTTACCTATGCCATTCCTGGCTTATCAGCATGATAATGTTTTGACAATACTGATAATGAAAGGTAATTTAGGGTGTTTTTTGAGGCTCTGATTGTATAACATTGCAAATAATTTCAAATACTGTGCTTAGTAAAAAGATTAGAGCTAGAAGATGAGCTGAGGCAAAGGTATTTAAAAGATTATTTTTTAAAAAGCTAATAAAAATGAAGGGCAATCCACAGCACTTATATTTACTAAAAAACCCACCAAATAACATTTTTGTTCTTGTACCTATGATATATCAAATATTTAATTCTTATATTTACTAAATAAACATTCGGATAACTTTTTCATTCTTGCTACTTTTTCACAACACCTTGAACACCTAGCACACATGGACGAGGACGTTAAAGGATCCGTGGCAGCAAACCCTTCCTATTCGTACATAAGGATACTTTCCCAGCAACACAACTATGTGCACAGCTCAGCTATACACAAGCAGAAAGACCCAGGATCACACTCCACTCGGTCTTTTGTTTTGGATCCCGCCTGCCCCTGAGATACTATCCCAAATAAGTGTTCATCACACTTCTAATACTTCATAATCTGTTACATGGGTAATTGTTTTCAGGATAATTTTAATTAAATATCAGGATAATAATAATAATAATAATAATAATAATAATAATAAATAAAATATAAAAAAATCATAAATATAAAATATAAAAATAATCATAATAACAATCAAATAATAATCAGGGTAATTTTAATTAAATACCTGAAGTGTGGGAGACAGAGGGATTTGGCCAACCTCTTTTCAGTGGTTTGTGGGGACAGAACAAGGGGTAATGGCCACAAGATGGAGCACAGGAAGTTCCGCACCAACATGCAAAAGAACTTCTTCATGTGAGGGTGACGGAGCACTGGAACAGGCTGCCCAGGCAGGTTGTGGAGTCTCCTTCTCTGGAGATATTCAAGGCCCGTCTGGATGCCTAACTGGGCAGCCTGCTCTAAGGAACGTGCTTTGGCAGGGGGGTTGGACTCGATGATCTCTCAAGGTCCCTTCCAACCCCTTCAATTCTGTGATTCTGTGATAACATGTCAAACTTAGATCCCATTAAGTTATTGTATCAAACCTGAACAACGTTTATAAACAAACCCTCATGTTTCTATGATGAAAAGGGATCAGTTTGTACCAAAAGATCTCACCAAGTAACCCAGAGTATTTTTATTTGACTTCATAAGACTTTACAAGTTAAAATCCAGCCCATAGCCCAGAGAAGCTGTGTGTATATTACAATGAATAATAAATACATTACATTGGCACTTCTAAACTTTCCTGTGAATAAGCCAAAACACATAACTGTATTTTAGCTAGGCTAAACAAATATAATTAGTTTTTGTTGTAGAAAGTTAGTTTGTTTAAATGTTGTAATCCTTATGCTAAATGTAAGAGAATTTAATTTGATGGCACCAGTAAATATTTCAAAGCTGCTTCATCAAAGCTACCTAACATAGTTTTCCTTTTTCTCTCCTGATGACTATTTTACTTTTACACAATTAGAACCCTTTACAATTTTTCCTGCTCTTTCCTCCAGCTTGGTAAACAGACCCTCATGGAGGAGAAAAAAAAATACTAAGAAAGAAAGAAAGAGAGAGAGAGAGAGAAAGGAGCGAGACTTCTACTGGTCTGTGTGATCTATTTCTTGGTGTGTATACATTAGATTTATATGCAGATATGACATACAGAAGAGGAAAACTTAGTCATGCACCTGAGCTTTTGGTTCATATATTTTAAACACCCATGTAGCTCCTGGTAGATGGTTTAGCCACAACCTCATTGATTGAGGTCTACTCTGTGCTTAAATCCTCAGCATTTTTAAATTCAACATGTGATCTATGATGGTAATAGCTTTAGTACTTAACAGATGCAGAAACAGGGTTTGATTCAACACACGCATTGGAAACCCCACGGTCTTGAGTATTATTTGATAGCTGCTATGCCACTAAGTGGCAGCCTCCTTACCTTCTTAGTGTGTTTAAGCACATCGGTTACAAGTAGTGAATACACTAGTTATCTTTAATATTTCAGGGCTGAAGTGCCTCAACTTTAAGCATCTCTGCTACACACAAATCACACCATTGGATGGGGGAGAGAGTGAAAAGACACAGATGTGTCTGAATGGGCGAAAGCAATTCACTTTCAGAACTTCTGCACACCTTGGACACTTTACACAGGGATGACAGACATGAATCATGACCAATCCAGTATCAGCTGTAGGTAAACCATGCCAGATCTTCTGCTAGCTTTGGATACTGCTCATTAACATCTGTAACAGACAATTCTTTTTAGCTTTTACTAACTACACAGGGAAAAGAAAAGAAATATCCTTAGCTTGGGAGAAATTAAAATTTATGCAGCGTCACTGAGGATACAAGAACGACGCTTAAATGCCAGTCAACATGTCCCCAGGCTAGATGATCTGACTGGCACCTGGTGTCTCTATATGCACCCAGGTACATTTATCTGTCCTGAAAGTTTTGTGGAAGGAGTGAAAAGCAGAAGCTCCTAATTCTGCTTGGCTCTTTACAAACAACTGATTTTGGAAGTGCTTGTATTCAGACCTTGCTAGCTGAAGTGACATCTCACTGTTGAGCTTTTATGGAACAGTCCCTGTCCCAAACAGTTAGGCAGTAACTAAAAAATGTAATCAGTTGGGAAAGGTATGACTAAAATAAAGAGAAATTCACTTTTTCTGTACCTCTGCCTACCAGTGCATCTTCTGGGACATGCTGCTTTTTCATCCTTTCTGAGATCTTTTTCACTGAGCCATAGGTTGATTTTGAATAAGCACTTCCAAACTTTTCTGCTTGGAAGGGATGAAGAGTGTCATCTTTAAGCCTTCTCCTTACAATTCTGCCCATATTTTCCATGGATCAGCAATCCCATCTCAGGAGTGCAGAACACAGACCTTTTCGTTGATTTAGTTATTAAGGTATGGTTCTCAGCTCATTGGAATCCATCTTACACTTATTTGCTTTAATCGTTTTCAGTGTTAAGAGCAAGACCACATTTATGTTTCTATTATGCTGTAATTTACTTATTAACTTTGAATAACATAGTAAAGTACTGAGCACTGGTTGGCAAGAGGCATTTATGAAATATAAAGGGAAATTATTGTTCCTTCAGAAGAACATAATGTCCCTCATCAAAGGCCTCGAAGTCAGAGCCTAAGCACTAATTCTTGTCTAATTTCTTTAAATAAGATCTGATGAATCTCAATCCCTTCAAATTAAAAAACATTTAGAAAATGGGCTGGAGCTGACTGTAGCAAGGTGAAAAACAATTAAATCTGCCACTACATTCTTAACTCATTAATATGAATTTACACAGTACTGCTAATGTGGGAGGGAAATGGTCTTCTTTTTCAAAAAGATCCATCAATGTGCCAGTTCCAAGTATCTGCAACCCTTAGTTCCAGACACACACAAACAGTTCTGCCATTAAAGAGGGTTTTCATGCTTTTCAGTTGGCAGTCAGGCATGTAATTAATCAATTTCTAAATGTTGATGTAAATGCTGGGTTTTGCATGTGCATATTTAACATCTTCAAACACTATTTCAAAAATTGGACAACTCAAGTAAATCATCTCTAAACTGCTTCTGGTTTGTTGGTTTGTCTCCTACACAGCAGTTTTAATTTTAGATGCTGATTTGCACTGAATGCTTTGTTTCTGTGCATAAATAAATAAAATGCACAAAAGTAAGAACAATCTATTTCCATATAATGGCAAACAATTTCAACACAAAACAGTTGCCTTCAACTGACATTGGACCTACGCTTGCACTTCAGAACACAGGAAACATTTTTGTGTTGTCCAGCTAAAAGCATATCTAATAAACGTGTTTTCTTCAGTTCTCTAAAAAAAAAACAATATGAAGAAATCAATTTGTAACCAAAAGACAAGATAAACACACATGGAGGGGCAGCATGACATGCCCTCTAATCCCTCATAAATAAGGAAATAGATCTTTTGTCAGCAGTGATTAGAAGGCAGTTTTACCAAACACAAATGACAGCAACATAACAACACTGTGTAATTTAACAAAGAATTAGGGCTGCTCCTTCAGGGTGGACTTCCATCATTATTTCAATTTTGGGCCTCATCAGCATATTTTCTTGCATCATGAATTATAGGCAGTTTATTATGCTTCATCAAGCAAGCTGTTTATTTGAGCATGTAAGGAAAAAATATTACTGAAATTCTTTAATGTATTAAAACCACTTGGTCAAATAAACGTTCTCTAAAGCAACAGGAAACAGCCATCACGTTTCCCTGACTTACCTAACTAATCACCTGAACACTCAGTTTTTCCCTTCAGTGAAACTCCATATCTAAGTCAGTTTGTGAAAGATGTAATGTTGATTACAACTTGTGGTCACAAAAAGGGGAGTGCCGTGCTATAGAAAAGGAGACAAATGCTTCCAGCCTCCTGTCTGTGTGCTAGGTACACATGTTGCTGTAAATTGTAGACACTAAATGCAAGGAAAGGAAACAGCTCCTATGTCTAGGTAACATGATTTACTGCTTTCTTAAACTCTGACAAGGAAAATGACATCATCCAGTTATACAGGGCTTGAGACTTTAAAAAAAAAAAAAAATAGGTTAAGAATATTAAGCGTCAGAGATGTCAACTCTTTAGACAGAAAAATATGTCTTGGCAAGACTACCTTATACTTAATGTAGTGAACAATGAACAAATGAACCTCTGTAAGCATTTTCTCTTTAATTTTCATTTCAATATGGTTTTGTTTGCCTTTATTTTGAAGTGAAATTCTATCCAGGCATTTCACGCAAGCCAGAATGGCAAGATTCTATTGTGCAACATAACCTGTATTCATTTAAGATGCTAGAAAAAGTCCTGTGTAATGCTTGAAAACCAAATCCCTATTACTGTGAGCCCCAACACTCTTAATAGTGTGGCAGGACATCATTCCAACCCTACTGCTCCGTGTTGTCATGTAAATAACTTTTCTCCTTCTCTTGAAGGTTTCTCCGCCTGCTATGTGGATATAATAATTACCCTTTGTTGTGATCTTATACATCTACTTTAGACAGTGGATATATAACAATGGATATGTTATGTATTAAATGCTCTCTCTAAATCTTTACATGCTACCTCTCTCCAATCTGTACCCTTCCAGTTCCAAACAAACCATACATATCACAGTAAGAGCAAGAAAGAAGCAGCTAACAAATACAATTAGCAATTTAAAGGGATGCCTGGAGCTATCTTGCTGCTGAAGTAGTTGGTATTGATTTAACTAGAAACTTCTTATCCTTGACTCAGCCAGCTCAGTATAACAGAGTTCAACCTTTCTCTTCTTTGACCTTCTTGGCCTAATTACAGCAAGGTTTCATGTGAGCACAGGGTAGCTGCTGACTGACAGCAGCAGCCTTTTACTCGATCACATTCCCAGCAAAACTCTAACATGGACATTTCAACTTTTAAAAATCATTTATTATTTACTAATTAGAAAATTCCAATCTTGTTTCTTAGCAACAATGACAAAACGAAGCATGTGCACTGTCCCAAAGTAGCATACACACACGTGGCATTAAGCCACATCTGTTTTTCAGACTTTGCTTACAGGAAGAACAATATTTTAGGCTTAAATAAATACAAAAAGCATTCTGGGATCTGCATTGTATATAAAGTAAAAATGACAAATATTAAATGGCACGCTTTTTGTTCCACATAAAGCTCATTGCAAGAAAAATGTACTGTTTTGGCAGTAATGCAAATTTTTAATTGCTTCACTATTATTAAGAAAGAGTAAAAATGTACATGTAAGATGTACATGTAAGATTCCCAGCTGGAATGTCAACAAAAGCCTCAAAATAGTTCAGCAATGCTGGAATAATTTCTGAAGTCATCTTGAGAGGACATAAAGACTCATTACAGACTAAATTCTCAGCTGTTTTTTCTGGCAAGTCCTCAATTTGTTACCTACCCAGCACTCACAAAGTCAGATATTTTGCTCCCTAACTGTCCATATTTCTCTCCCTTCATCAGGAAGGATTTAGAAATTACACCAAACTACTCACATTTTACTTCCTTCCCTTCCCACACCAACATGACCAAAGTTTTGACAAAGTAGATTCTGGTTTCTTAGGGACTGAGATGGAGAAGTGAGTCCAACTTGCTGCCAGACTGCTTGCAGGAGGGAGATTTAAATGACATCAAAGTACATAACAAAAAGGAGCTCACAATAAGGACAATGGAAACCTGAAATAATTAAGAAAGATTTTAAAGATCCATGAAAAGAACACCAAGTGATAACAACAATCCTTTCTAATGCCAATTTGAGGCTGTAGGGAAAATCCAATATACAAAATCAATCTGCCAGAGCATCAAAGATGTAGGTAGAATAGATAGAGAATAGCATGGTTTTGAGTTTTTTAAAATTCTCTGGTAAGTCTATGAGGAAAGTAGAGTTATAATCCTGTTACAGAAAGGTAAGCATGGTCTCAGGTACATCTAAATTGCAATTGGAGATGTGAAGAAGGTACCGGTAGCGTAAAGCTGATTTGCGTCTCATGATCCTCGACATATACACTGCTAAAATCTTTAAATGAAAGGGGGCTTCTGATTTTTCATCTTCAAATACGAGGGCAGCACTACGATAACTTCACAACTCAGTACTTAAGTATGTGAAGTTATTTTTAAAATCTTTGGCGTTTACACATATAAAAAGTATTTTGTTAGTGCCTCTTACATTTGCTTCAATCTGTAGGAATTCACAGAATCACAGAATCATCTAGGTTGGAAGAGACCCCAAGATCATCTAGTCCAACCTCTGACCTAACACTAACAAGTCCTCCACTAAACCATATCGCTAATTTAAACATCTAAACATCTTTTAAAGATCTCCAGGGATGGTGACTCAACCACTTCCCTGGACAACCTATTCCAATGCCTCACAACCCTTTCAGTAAAGAAGTTCTTCCTAATATCCAACCTAAACCTCCCTGGCGCAACTTTAGCCCATTCCCCCTCGTCCTGTCACCAGGCACGTGGGAGAATAGACCAACCCACACCTCTCTACAGCCTCCAGTAAGGTACCTATAGAGAGCGATAAGGTCGCCCCTGAGCCTCCTCTTCTCCAGGCTGAGCAATCCCAGCTCCCTCAGCCGTTTCTCGTAAGACTTGTTCTCCAGACCCCTCACCAGCTTCGTTGCCCTTCTCTGGACTCACTCGAGCACCTCCATGTCCTTCTTGTAGCGAGGGGCCCAAAACTGAACACAGTACTTGAGGTGCGGCCTCACCAGAGCTGAGTACAGGGGGACAATCACTTCCCTAGACCTGCTGGCCACGCTGCTTCTTATGCAAGCCAGGATGCTGTTGGCCTTCTTGGCCACCTGAGCACACTGCTGGCTCATATTCAGCTGACTATCAACCAATACTCCCAGGTCCTTCTCGGCCAGGCAGCTTTCCAACCACTCATCTCCCAGCCTGTAGCGCTGCTTGGGGTTGTAGCGCCCCAGGTGCAGGACCCGGCACTTGGCCTTGTTGAACTTCATACAGTTGGCCTCGGCCCATCGGTCCAGCCTATCCAGATCCTCCTGCAGAGCCTTCCTACCCTCGAGCAGATCGACACACGCACCTAACTTGGTGTTGTCTGCAAACTTACTGAGGGTGCACTCGATCCCCTCATCCAGATCATCGATAAAGATATTAAAGAGAACTGGCCCCAGTACTGAGCCCTGGAGGACTCCACTAGTGACCGGCCTCCAACTGGATTTGACTCCATTCTCCACAACTCTTTGGGCCCAGCTAGCCAGCCAGTTTTTAACCCAGCAAAGAGTATGCCAGTCAAATACCATTCCCTCTGGTATAACATCATTATATTTCAGTTTCACTCATTTCATATATATAATTCACCAAAATATCCAAAACTCAACATTTTATACTGAATGGAATACTTAAATGTTAATCTCAGTCTTGGTTACAACCTGATGAAAATAAGTAGGCTTTCTTGGGAGACCTAACAGACAAATCAATGGTTAATGGCTGGTGAGCTGAAGTTTTGACAATTTATCATCATTTCCTGACAGACCCAAGGTTAGTTTTCCTCAATTCAGTCAGAAAATTCCCCAAGATTAATAATTTTTTTTCTTTAACAAGCTGTTCCTTCTTAATTATACCAATCTCCTAAATACCAGAAAGATTTAGAAAAGGTATCTGGATATTGCAAAGGAATATCCTATTGTACTATGCACATTGTGAAGTTGGAAGTTACTCCAAAAAGTGGCAGTGGTTAGGAATGATATATTCAGCAAATCAGTTCTCAGCTCCTTGCTGTCAGGAGACAGTCCCAGCGTGATAAACACTTCTGTATTTTCAGACCTCAGAGCAAATGAGCTGGGAATCATTATGAACATCAACATTATTTTTTCTATTACCTGCAGTTTTAAAACCTGAGCCAGCCACAGACAGTGTGTCAATAACATCTTTCTAACTATCTGGGTCTGCAGATATTTTATACAGGGCTAGTAATGACTTTATTTCAGGTCTACAAGCCTGATCTCATGATCTTATTTTTACTCATGTTATCCATAACACTTATTCACATTTATCCACAAATGCCTCTCATGTGACAAATGTTACATTCTAGAAGACAGAATCCAGCAAAACTAGCACATTTAATTCTCCAGCTCCCTTGCTGGATCTTGTTATAGTTTAAAATCTTTTTTTTTTCTTTTCGTTTTTAGAATCATAGACACTTACAACACACATATCCAAAGGAGAGGTCTTATTGGTGTAGTGAGAATAGGTTAAGGATTTTCTCTCTTATGCTTGTTACAATCATTATCACACAAAGAGATTCATGTTGTGCTGTTTATTATTTATAGTTCTCATTATATTCTTTGTCACAAGACTGCAGCATCAGAATTTTAATGCCTCATATATTTTGTGGAAGATAATACTAAAGTGTACTACTTTGACCTTTTCAGCGTCCCATAGTTTGATTCATTAGCCATTCCTATTCTCTCCTATTAACAGCATCAGTAACCTGGGAAGAAGAGGTAGGTCGAGTACCCAATCAAGAACCAGAATATTGAAAAGGTTAAAATCTAGATTTATAAATCTATTCAATGTTTATAATCCTTTTGAAACGATGGTTGGTATTAAAATTATGTCTCAGTCTTCTGGCAAAGATTGCAGCTGGAATACAACCAATGTAAATAAGCTACTTATGTTAAATTTTAAGATTGCAGTCCTTAGCTCTTTAGCAGAAGCCAAAGGTCAATGAGCTCATTACGTTGTCTATTTGTCATCCACCACATCTGCCAATTTCTGTCCAGGTTATTGGTACAGTTAGAGGAAACACGGTAACCATTGCATTGCATTGCATAATGATGAGTGCCACTTACTGCTTGTAAGGCATTTCAAGAAAAATATATTGAGTAACATACTTCCATTTCATTTTGCAATAAAGAAGATTTTCAAAGAAAGCCAAAGTGGCTTATACACAATTATTTCATGATCAGCAAGTATCCTCAGATGATTTCTTAGACAGTGTTTACTGCACAATAAGACTAGACTCTTGAGTACAATAGGAAGACATTCCTATTATAACAGAGATAATGATGCTAATAGCAAATGAAAAAAATATGGGAGTATAGAGACAAAAAAGTCATTCACATCACTTCCATTTTACTACTGCACGCTCACAATTTAAAAGCAAGATTATTTTGAATTTCTTTAAAAGTTAAACAAATGATAAGATGGAAATAAAGCTGTATCCTTTATGTGCACTTGCTTAACTTTAAATATATCACACTATGTACTATTGTACTGTTGACTGTAGCATACAGGAGATTCTACAGTTCAATAATTCCCTAAACTAATAAGAATGTTATAAAAATTAGGTTATTCTAAAACTCCCATAACTGCTGTATTTCTTAGTACAATATAGCATTCTAAATGGAAGATATAAATAAAAAATATGAAGTAAACAAATTCTATAAGCTCAGAATTTCTTAACTTGACTCACATTAAAATTGGGTTTTACTATGCATGCAGTGATAACTGAAAAGAAATATTGGACATTATCATTGAAATTAGCTTTGTTAGAGCAATAGAGCCATGGAGGATTTACTTTCTGCTTCAAAGACTTTGCCATAACAGACATTGATGAGTTTAGAAAAAAAAAAAAAAAAAAAAAAAATGTTTTTTTTTCTCTCTTTTTGGTTATCTGAGAACGTATTGTATCCCTTTTTCCACATTCTCAGCATTCTGTAGTTTAACAATTCACAGAGGTGAAGCTAGGAGGGATATACCTATTTTTATTCAATGCAATCTTCATCAAGCAGCCAATAAATGTGTTTTATTGCTCTTCCCATAGTATGCATTATCACCTCCCCTATGTAAAAAAGGCCATGTATTTTGATCTCTTATAGTCACTCAATAGCTAATCAGGAACACATACCATTATAAATGTGCTGAAGACAATGCATAATGTCACAGCCTAAGTGTTGATTATTCCTTAAAAAAGAAACTTCTATTAGTAATAGGTCACTCATGCAGTATAATGGTTAACTCTAGGCATAAATTATTTTTAAAGCCAAATATTTCTATATAGTAGATATTTTTTGAGGATGATCAATAGAACATAACACATTTACACTAATTACAGGATAAAAATGGTTTCCTGGTGCTACCCTCATTCCCTCCTTTTTCATGAAGTGTACAATCTCAACACAAACTCCTTTTATGTTTGCAAATGTTTCTGTACTATTTTTTTTTATTAATAAGTTATAATACTTTCACATAATGCATTAAACACCTGTATTACTGTGCAGAACACTGCAAAAATATTTTAGTCATTTAATGATGGCACTAGTATTTTATTTTGTGTAAGTCTTCTTCACAATGCTTGCACTGCATTTGGCATCCCCAAATGCCAAGGAATTTGCCGCCTCTCTTGGGACACTGGGGCCCCAGCAGGTGCCCCTCAGAGGGAGCCCTCACTAGGAATTGGCCCAAGACATCGTGCAGAAATTTCCATGCTCCGCTTTCAAGCACTACAATAATTTCTGAATAGTTTAGTAACTAGCTAGAGATGAAACTATCTAAACGACAATCTTACCTGGCAAACTAGCCTAATTAACACAGTATTTAAACTGAAAAAAAAAAAATGAACAATGCATCTGTTTTCTAGAGATGCTAAATTCTTCCTGCCTGCCCACAAGGTTTGAGTTGAAGGAGGTTTCAAGGGCTTTTACTCTCCAGTTCCTCCATAGTACACAGGCTCCATAAAGATGTTCCCACTCTTCCAAAAGATGTGGGGGAAATACATGGCAAAGTTTTCAACCAACCTCACTCCTAGAGCTTCTAAAGAAAGGCAGAATCAGAAATGTGTGTGCCCAAACTCTCATATATTTATGTACATCCCTGTATTTTCTGTTACTTTCCTTCCTCAGTACTACAGAGATCTTCCTCCAATGTTTAATCAAGAGAATGTTTTAAACAAAATCACAGAAAAGATGAGCCATTTTACTGTATCTCTTACAGCAGTTTACTCAGATTTTCTCCTCATCACAACAATCATGTAACTCGTTTAGAAAAGAATCTGGAGATAACAGTGTTCAGTTTATATTGTATCTTTGAGAAAAGATAAAATTAACTTGCTTTTAAGTTATTACAGAATTGCGGTCTAACTGTTAATACTAATTTTTCAACTGCACGTATTTTCCATTTTCAGAAAAATAACAAATATTATTAAATATATGTATTTTAGAATATGGACTAAGTCCAACAGCATTGTTAAATTTCACATTTTATACTACAAAGAAGAAAGATGGTAGATTTATACAAAAACAGAAAAATGTTACTTAATTTTTCCCCAGGGCTTCAATTATCCTCATGACATTTCTGCAGAATCTTTCAGGTACCTGTCCCTAAGACACTACACAGATGTCAGTAGAGATGCAAATACTTCAGAAATATTCACAGGCAGTGTGACGTAAGGGGGTATATTTCAAGCATACTTTATGGAGGGAAAATATACCATCATCATGCTGTTAAAGAAATTAGAAGCCCTAATATAACAATTAACATATAATTGCAGTATCATACTATGCTGCATACTAAAATTGCAGGGAAACTGGAATTACGGATGAGGCCCTTTCCTCTTCGGAAATAGGTATCACATACGTTAATAATATACTTTCTGTGCACTAAACTTCCTTTGTTTGCCACACTTTCAAAGGCATTATGTGGCACACAACTCCTTAAATGTAAATCCATCAAGCACTGCAGATCTATTCACATTTCAAGTGAAGCAACTTATTTAACAGTTTCTCAGGCAATGTCTCTTGGGTTTAGCTGCAGGCAGGAAATGAAGTATAATTAGCACTTTTATGTGGCATTAACAAACAATCTTGTTAGTTCATTACTTTTTAATATTTGCATCAGTCTTCTGAAAGCAGATTAAGACCAACTGTAATTTCCATATGTGAGATTCAGTGACTATAAAGCTCAAAGAATGTTCACTTTAATCAAAACCACTATGATGTCTTCAATTAATTTTTTCCCAAGATCTTTTTGCACACTTGTTTTTATGTGAGTGAAGCTAATCTGAAATGTTCGTTCACTTGATTCTGTTTTTTCAGTTCACAGATATGCCCAAGGTCATAGGGAAAGGCTGTGAATAACAGTACAAAGCTGAATCCACTTTTTAAAGGAAAAAAAAATGTAATAATGGTAACTAAAGTGCTCAAATGTAAAAAGAGCATAGACATTCTGAATTAAAGATAGGTCTGACCAGTCAAGTGATCAATACAGGCTTCTCAATCCTCTATCTATAGGAATACACAAATCCTTAGGCTTTATTTGTCGTTACAGTAACTGATGCTGTTGACATTTGAGATCTTTTTACATGGATTCTGAGGACCACAATCCCAAAATGTCTGGCATATGTGCCTTTGTGGTGTTAGGTAAAAAAACAACTCTAATTAGGCTTACTATGCATGCTAGAAATGAAAACGTAGTGAATCAAGTCATCTAACGCTCAGATTACACAAATATGCATGGTTCCCTACAACATGCAATAGAGAGAAAGAATATCAAAGACAAAAATTCTTCAAAAATTTAACCCTACATTAATGCTAAATAAGAGCTTTATCCTTTTTAATTGCAAATCTTTTAATTGCAATCTTGCAAAACAAGATTGGTAACACTTGCATTAGAATTGAAAGTGGCAAAATGCTATTACAGCCTCTGTAATCCATGGTTTCTGTTTGCTTGTGATATCTCATCAGCTTTGATCATAACCTCATATTATAGAAGATGTGCTTTTAGGACACACTATATGCCTGTAGTGACAGAGAACCCCAAAAGGATCCATTTTAAGATTTTCAGGTTCAGGCTTTACACTGAATCAAGGACTTTCTGTTCATGATGTTTATTAATTAAGGGCAATATGTCATTACAAGAAACTTACTTTTTATGGCCAAAATCTACATCTTCGGTTAGTTCCTTTTTATTCTGAGTTGCTTTGCCCCCTGCTGTACAGACAGTTAAATACTACAACTACATTCAGATATATCATCCTATTTTCAGGAGCTAGCAGTTTCAGCTTCACAATCATTAAAATTCATGTTGTAAACTTTTCATTCCAGTTTTAGTCATAACCTTGGACTTCACTGTGCTACACGCTGTACACAAGAAAACAGAAACATGGGCTAACAAAAGATGGAAAGGAAACAATAGGTCACAACATCTTCATCAGCAGGACTGGAAATAACCCTCGTGAGTAAGGAATTTAATGACTGTCACAAGTTTGTAATTCTCCTGGCAACGTTGTCAAGGAGAAAGTGAAGGTGCATGAAGAATTATCTTAACTGATATTTACTGGATTTTTTTTCAGGCTGTAAGCAGTATTGAGGAAGACAAGTACTTGTTTTTAAGTTTAGCAGGAGAGAAAAGTAGCCTTAGTAATACCTAATCACAGTTGAAAGTCAATTTACCATTCCTGTATGAGAAACATGAGGTAGAACATGGTAAGACTTCGAAACAAAGATTTTTATCCTTTGTCCTATGCACTAGAACCAAATAAGCCAATGTTTGGCATGGCCTGATCATAGGATATTTTCTAAATAAATTTGGGTTGTTTTCATTTAAAGGGGGCACTTCTGTTGATCCAGACATTTCTTTGTCCAAAATACTGGGTTCGGTTTACTTTCATCTCATCCCAGGAATACTTATATCCTTTTATACATTCTTAGCAGGTTTCATCTGTGACCAGAGAGAAATTTTCTCAAGTTAGCTACGAGGTCTGCTCCTGAAAACTACTTGGAAAAATGTGGTACCTACCAAACCAAAAAAGCAGCATGCTTCAGACGGGTTCTATGTATACACACCTATACACATATATATATACTTTCAAACTTAAATTAAAAAAGGATGAAAAATAAAAACAGAATAAAATTAAAAGCAAGACCAAACCAACTCCTATATCCTGAAGTGTAGCTCCCCAAACACTTCTAGTGGCTCAACTAAATCAGTGTGCAACAAAAACTTGAGGCATTAGTCTGAAGGGTGGAATGGGGAGGAATCTTATTTATCAACCAGAAGACACAGCAATCAAGATGTGATGAGAAAAGCCTGTGTAACAGATTCAGTTATTCAACAATTCAAACACCAATGCACTGCTGTTTTTTTTAATTTTTATTTTATTTTTATTTTTATTTTTTTATACAGACAAGGCCGTATCTGAGCAATCACAACTGCATGCAAAATTCAGTAACTGGGCTATAATGAGAACCCACCAGATTCTGTTTTGGGTGAGCTTTCTGTCTCTACAAACGCTGGTTATGAATGGTGCCACAACACAAAGGTAAATTGTGGCGAGCTACAGTTACAGCATTGGCTTGAAACAGTTAAAGTTGGTCAGGCAGCTTCAGAGTTCCCTGTACTATGGATTTTAGCCAGATCCTTAATGGTACTTGAACATTTTTATTGTGTTAGCATTATGTACTAGCATATTAAACATTTACTACAGGAGCTTTCTGGACATGAGGTGAAAGACTTGAAATACTACTGAACATCTCTGAAGTATTCTGGAAAGAAATACATAGAGACTGGATATATCGTGACATTTCTAACTTCAACCTAGGTGTCAAATGAAAGTAAATTGTGTTACAAAAATATTTTCTTACTTTCATTTAAAACACACCACCCTGTTTGAATGTCGTATTTTGTTTTACAGCTTAAATTTTCTATCGAGGGTGGCAAAACAATGACTTTCACAATGTCTGCAATGAATACAGTAGCAATTTGCTTGATTAGTTAGACTATGGTCTCTAGATTTTCAAAACATTTTGAACAGCATATGTTGAACTCCTGACAATTTGGCAAGCTGTGTTATAACGGGAGGTGCTGTTGGCACTCTCCAAAGTCTAGCTGCTACTCAGGCACTTAGATGTAAGCTGAACTCTCTTAGTCCTAGCTGCAGATGGTGAACTTTTGAAAATCTGGCATTACATTAACTTTCTGAGCACTGGTTTCATTTTTATACTTACAAATGCAAAGTTATTGCAGTGGGAGAGGACTCACACATGTTTCAGAGCCTACTGTATATTATAAGAACAAATAATAATACATTACAGTCTTCAAACAAAGTGAAAACACAAGGTAAATGAAAGCCACGTACTCTACGCCCTTTCTTCTTAAAATATTTGAAATGTGCATACTTCGGAGTACAGTATGTTCTATTTAAAAACTATTTCGTACATCATCTTGCTCTTTCCTAATATCAGCAGATGAGCTGATTTTATAATCAGAGGCACTGTCAGCTTGTCACATTCTGCAGTTCAAAATGTCAGATGCACTGTAAACAGGCTCAGAGTAAGCCAGACACTTCAGAACAGAGAGACTGCATGCTGAGTTCGGATGTAGAGGATAGATGAAGCCTCTTTATATTACACAGAATAATACATGAGCCAATAGTTGTTATTAGGGCAAATTTCCTTTGAGGGATTATGATGAACAGGATAACTGTGGGCGCTGGAGCACCTATCAACAGAGCTCTAGCAATTTCATTCCTTTCCTCCCTGAATTACCCTCTTAGAAGCATGTATGCTGTACCACGATAAAGAATCTAAAATATCTGTATATTTCAATTTCTTATATATCAATTTGGTTAGTTCCCCACCCCCATACAGTTTAATGGTAGAGTTGGCTATTGGTAACCATTTGAAGGAGATTAAATTCTATGCTGCCATGAGTGCAAAGAGCTATGAACAGTCTTGTCTATTTGGGGAGGAATCAGGAAGAACTTAAGTCCAAAGAGAATGCCATTTGTTGAAACGCAGTACTCATTTCCATGTTTTCAATTTCTGCTTAGGTAGGAAGGGTAGCTTACTTTTTTCTTTTTTTTTTCCCTCATGATATTTCTGCCTAAAAGTTCCCTAAAAATGTGGATTTCACTTTAAAAACGAACAAACAAACAAACAAAAAACAACATTTAATTTAGAGGTCAATGAGAATACATTAGTGGAAAAGCTTTTCCTAGAGCAGAAAAGTGAACTAGACAAAACCTGTTAGAATAACACCAGCAGCAGTGCACTATTTCAATGATTACAGTGCTGACAGATACATATTACTTTAAAAGTTTTTATCATAACTGTAATATGCCCAAAACATTTTAATGATACTTTCCTCTGGAATCAAACAATGAAGTAATGAAAGAACTGCAACTTTACTTTTGGTGTGTGAAAGAACACCTCTAAATCAATCCTTATATATTTGTTAGTGATGTTTTGAACAGACCATGGACACCACATTCACATACAGTAAGTCTGCTAATTCTCCCACAGGAGTGCTCCAGGAACAATGATGAATTGATGAATAATTATATCCTAGACAAAAGCCAGACCGCCAAAGACTGGAAAACAAACAAGCTGAGGTACCACTCCTTCAAGTACCTTTTCATTTACACCAGGCATTGTGAAGAACATAGGATGGAGTTCATGAAGGACATATACCAAAAACTCTCCCTCTGAACTCTGCAACCCTCTTCATTAGCTGAAATGGTGGGGAAGGCTGGAAGGACACACAGACACACATGAGGAGGTCATAAATTCAAGACACATTTCATTTGCATTACACAGGCCAACCCACACTTCATGCAGAGGCCAACATATATGAAAACATACAATGCTCAAGTCATTGCTCAAACCACTTGCTGTAAGCAATCTCAGCAGTCAATCTGTATCAAGACCTCTTTTAACAGAGAAAAATAAATTTTAAGTAGGAAAATGTTATTGATCCCTTCTGTCACTGTGGTCACTTTGTCGTGTACTTTTCAGTGCCTGTAGCCTTACTCTGAAAACAATAGCATCAATATAATTGCTTTATTCTACTGGTCAAATCTATTGGTGTCAATGCCAGCAGGTGTTGCCGACTAAGGCTGCATTAACTAAGCATCTCTCACGTCTTTTTCCAGGCCCTGAAGGATTTCCGTCAAATGTTTTCTCCCCAGAAAGGATTTACACAAAAGACTATTCTCACTGTTTTTGTTGACCCCTGACTTAAAGCCAAAGATTTTTCAAGATTCTGGTCAGTATTTTAATCGTGGGAAGGCAGGGAGAGAAAGAGAGATCAAAAGACAAGAGAAGTGTGAGTATCAGGAAGCGCTTGTTCACTGTGAAGGAGACTGAACACTGGCAGAGGTTGCCCAGAGCAGTTACAGAGTCTCCCTCTTTGGGGAAATTCAGAAGGTGTCTGGACACCATCCAGGGCAATCAACTCTGGGTGACCCTACTTGAGCCAGGGTTTGGATCAGATGATCCCCAGAGGTCCCTTCCAACCTCAGCCATTCTGTGATTCTGTGCAAGTGCTACATAATCTGACTACATATTTCTTTTCATTACAAATATATATTATTTATAAAACCCCCATATCATTTTGCCTAATTTAAAAATAACTTTTAGTTATTTAAGTTCTGTTTTATAAAACATTTGTAGTCATCATGACAGACACCCTGATTATTTCCATTCTCAAAACACTAAACTGTAGTTCACTTATCAGATCTTCTTCCTGGAGGCAGTATATGTATATGTGCTAAAAAAATGATAATTTAAAATTAATTTAGAAAACCTTTCAGTCAACCTATGCTTAGTAGCTATACACACCTAAACTAATCTCTAAATCACTGTTATCTACAAAGCTCTCTAAGCTTGAGACAACTTGTTATACTGTGAAGGTAAAACATCAGATTTCCATTGCTTATCTTATTTCAGTGTATGCAGTCTCACATTCTTGTTTTGGAGGATTTTTAGAGGAATTTAGAGGAATTCAAGATGGAAGATGACTGATACCACTAGATCATACAAAAAAAGCAACAGAGTGGGTTGGGGGTGGATCTCAGGCACACAAGGATCTGCCATTAAGAAAACAGAGAGTATAAGATGAAGGTGGTTTTAGTCAATGAGATTTAATGCACATAATAAATACCCGAAGATGAAGGCTGCTCCATTCAGCCAAGCAGCTAGCTACGCAGAATGGTTCAGGACCATTAATGGTGATGACATACAGTAACAATTCTGACAGACAGGCTACATGTTGAAAAACTGCAATGGAAAATACAGGCAGAGGGAAACTATAATGCTTGAATCAGGCTTGCACCTGGACAGTATCCAATTGTAAAAAGAGGCAAAGAGACATTTAGTATGTGGCTACAGACAGAGAGATATCTAAAAAAGAAAAAAAAAAAAAGAGGAAAAAAAAAAGAGAAATATAGAAGGAAAGATTTCTAAATGTAATAATCAATTTTTTGTATTCATTTATTCATTTTCTTAAGGTACTTCACAGAATCACAGAATCGTCTAGGTTGGAAGAGACCTCCAAGATCATCTAGTCCAACCTCTGACCTAACACTAACAAAACCTCCACTAAACCATATCACTAAGGACTACATCTAAACGTCTTTTAAAGACCTCCAGGGATGGTGACTCAACCACTTCCCTGGGCAGCCCATTCCAATGCCTCACAACCCTTTCAGTAAAGAAGTTCTTCCTAATATCCAACCTAAACCACCCCTGGCACAACTTTAGCCCATTCCCCCTCGTCCTGTCACCAGGCACGTGGGAGAATAGACCAACCCACACCTCTCTACAGCCTCCATTAAGGTACCTATAGAGAGCGATGAGGTCTCCCCTGAGCCTCCTCTTCTCCAGGCCGAACAACCCCAGCTCCCTCAGCCGCTCCTCGTAAGACTTGTTCTCCAGACCCCTCACCAGCTTCGTTGCCCTTCTCTGGACTCACTCGAGCACCTCCATGTCCTTCTTGTAGCGAGGGGCCCAAAACTGAACCCAGTACTCGAGGTGCGGCCTCACCAGAGCCGAGTACAGGGAGACAATCACCTCCCTAGACCTGCTGGCCACACTGCTTCTTATACAAGCCAGGATGCTGTTGGCCTTCTTGGCCACCTGAGCACACTGCTGGCTCATATTCAGCTGACTATCAACCAATACTCCCAGGTCCTTCTCTGCCAGGCAGCTTTCCAACCGCTCATCTCCCAGCCTGTAGCGCTGCTTGGGGTTGTAGCGCCCCAGGTGCCGGACCCGGCACTTGGCCTTGTTGAACTTCATACAGTTGGCCTCAGCCCATTGGTCCAGCCTATCCAGATCCTCCTGCAGAGCCTTCCTTCCCTCGGGCAGATCGACACATGCACCTAACTTGGTGTCATCTGCAAACTTACTGAGGGTGCACTCGATCCCCTCATCCAGGTCATCGATAAAGATATTAAAGAGGACCGGCCCCAGCACTGAGCCCTGGGGACTCCACTAGTGACTGGCCTCCAACTGGATTTTACTCCATTCACCACAACTCTTTGGGCCCGGCCATCCAGCCAGTTTTTAACCCAATGAAGCGTACGCCAGTCCAAGCCACGAGCAGCCAGTTTCTTGAGGAGAATGTTGTGGGAAACAGTGTCAAAAGCCTTACTGAAGTCAAGGTAGATCACATCCACAGCCTTCCCCTCATCCACCAGGCGCGTCACTTGGTCATAGAAGGAGATCAGGTTCGTCAAGCATGTACTTGATAAATTCTCTATAAGTGCAATAATGTCTGCAGGCTAGGAAGACTAGCTGCACTTAAATGCTTACTTTTGCACTGGTTCAAAGCTGGTGGGTGGGGGATAACAATAAAACCTCTTTTACTTTCTACCTATAAACCTATACCACTCTCTTTTAATGTTAATACTAAAAATGTTACTGATACTTACATTGGATTTTTTGTTCTGTTTGAAAATGTTGCGATATCCAATTGGGCTGCCATGATTAATTAACCCATCAGCTGTGTAACAAAGATTGGTAGATGTATGTTACAATTTCAAGGATAACTTCGACCTCTCAAGGATTTCAAGCTGATTTTTTTTTTTTCTGCAGACAAGTGGTCTAACTGAATTTCAATGAGCTGAAAATCACGTCTTTTAGACTTCATAATTTTTGTAAGTAGTTTTCTTTGTGACAATCCTATCATAATTACACATTGTTCAAAAAGTTTTACTTCACATCTGCCCAAAATACAAGTAATCTTTTCAAATCCAATACGTTAACTTTGAAAGCTTATGGCTATTTTTGATTGACTCCTTTTTGCTTTAACTACACTGACAATGGAAGACTTGGAAGCACTTCCGAGAGTCTATGTCTTTGTTTGCATCTGAGCCATTTTTAACCCCACACGTGGGGTCAGGATTGAGAGTAGCCAGGGTTGCCCCATCCCAGGTGCAGGACCCGGCACTTGCTTTTTTTTAAACTTCATGTGGTTGGTGATTGCCCAGCTCTCCGATCTGTCCAGATCTCTCTGCAAGGCCTTTCCACCCTCAGCTGAGTCCACAACTCCTCCAAGTTTGGTGTCATCAGCAAATTTGCTCAAAACACCTTCTAGTCCTACATCCAAATCATTTATAAAAACATTGAAGAGGACTGGCCCTAAAATGGAGCCTTGAGGGACCCCACTAGTGACCATCCGCCAGCCGGATGTGGCCCCATTTACCACAACCCTTTGAGCCCTGCCCGTCAGCCAATTGCTCACCCATTGTATGATGTTTTTGTTAAGTTGTATGCTGGACATTTTGTCCAGTAGGATCCTATGGGAAACCGTGACAAAAGCTTTGCTGAAGTCCAAAAAGATCACATCAGCTGGTTTCCCTTGATCAACTAGGTGATCTTATCAAAAAAGGAAATCAAATTTGTTAGGCAGGCCCTACTCCTCATGAACCCATGTTGGCTGGGACCAATGACTGCATTGTCCCTCAGGTGTGCTTCAATAACTTCAAGGATCATCCTCTCCATAATTTTACCAGGCACTGACGTGAGACTGACAGGCCTGTAGTTGCTAGGGTCTTCTTTCTTACCCTTCTTGAAAATTGGCACAACATTTGTCAGCTTCCAGTCTACTGGAACCTCTCCAGATTCCCAAGATAGTTGAAAAATAATTGAGAGAGGTCCCGCGATGACGTCAGCCAGCTCTTTAAGCACCCTGGGATGAATCCCATCCGGACCCGTGAACTTGTATGGATCCAGGTGCAGCAGCAAATCCCGCACACGTTCAGGGTCGGTTGGAAGTTTGTCATTCCCACCGTCATGGTCCTCCAGCTCAGGGCACCCTGGGTCCCAGAGCCCATCATCAGTGTTGAAGACAGAGGTGAAGAAGGCGTTAGACGTCTCTGCTTTGCCTATGTCATTGTCTGTGAGGAGACCCGCCCCATCTAGTAGCGGACCTATGTTTTCTTTGGTTCTCCTTTTTCTGTTCACATATCCAAAAAAAACTTTTTTATTGTCTCCCACAGACATGGCCAGCTTCAACTCTAGTTGGGCTTTGGCCACACGAATTTTCTCCCTACAAACACGAACAGCATCCCTGTATTCCTTCCTCGTCCCCTGACCCTCCTTCCAGCAGCCGTACACTTCTTTTTTTCGCCTAAGCTCCAGTAGAAGATCCCTGGTCAGCCAGGCTGGCCTTCTGCCCCGCCTGCCTGACTTCCAATATTTTGGAATTGCCTGATCTTGTGCTTTTAGGAGGCAGTGCTTAAAGATTGATCAGCACTGGTGGACGCCAATGCCTTCAAAAGCAGTTTCCCAGGAGACCTTGCTGACTAGTTCCCTGAGCAGCCTGAAGTCTGCTTTCCCCATATCCAGGGCTGAAGTTTCGGTGGCAGTTTTCCTTCTGTCACCATAAATTCTAAACTCAACCACTTCATGGTCACTATGACTGAGACGGCCTCCAGTTGCCACGTCTCCCACAAGACCCTCTCTGTTCTCCAGCAACAGATCTAGGAGGGCACCTTTCCTAGTTGGCCCCCTTAGCACCTGCACCAAGAAGTTATCCTCTAGGTGCTTTATGAACCTCCTGGACCAGCCGTGTGGTGATCCCAGTTGACATCTGGCAGATTGAAGTCCCCCATAAGGACAAGGGGAGTTGATCTTGAGGCACCTCTTAGTTCTGCAAAGAATAATTCATTGGCGTTGTCATCCTGGCCAGGTGGTCTGTAATAGACTCCCACAACAACATCCCCTGTATTTGTTCGTCCCTTAATCCTTACCCAGAGGCTCTCAACTTTGCCATCACCAACTTGAAGTTCCACACAGTCCAGCCCATGCTTCACATACATTGCCATCCTGCCACCTCGCCTACCCTGCCTGTCCCTCCTGAAGAGCTTGTAACCATCTATTGCAACACACCAGCCACAGGATTCATCCCACCAGGTTTCACTTATGCCGATGATGTCGTAGCTGTGGGACTGTGCCAAGACTTCTAGCTCATCCATTTTATTCCTCATACTGCCTGCATTTGTGTAGAAGCACTTCAAATGTGCCTCCTTACACGCAGCATCTTGTGGAGCCGACCGAAGGACCTCACTAGGACACAGTCCCTCTGATTCTAGTGCACCATCCCTTAGCTCATCACCAGCGTGCCTGGTTTTATCCCCTTCCCCCTTTGACTCTAGTTTAAAGCCCTATCTATCAGCCCTGCCAACTCCTGAGCAAAAATCCTTACCCCTCTCTGAGAGAGGCGCATCCCATCTGGTGCCAGCAGGTCCGGTGTCGCGTAGACATTCCCGTGATCGAAAAACCCGAAGTTTTGCCAGTTGCACCAGTCCTGAAGCCGCGTGTTAATGTGATGAGTCTGTTTGTCAGCATCGATCCCCCCTATCAGAAGGCAGAGGCAAATACAACCTGTGCCCCTGATCCTTTAAGTAGTCGCCCCAAAGCCCTAAAGTCCCTTTTGATCGCTCTCAGACTTCTCATTGCTACCTCATCATTACCAGCCTGAAAGACCAGTAGCGGGTAGTAGTCGGTGGGCCGTACCAGGCGCTTGACTTTCCTAGCGAAGTCTCTCACCCAAGCGTGAAACTTGATGCTTTCCATGATGATAGTAGCAATATATGTAACTAATGGTAGTTGTTAACATTGCAGTTTACTTTTAAGCATGCTTTCTTCTAAGCAAAGAGCTTACTTTTCTGTACCTACTAAGTCAGTAATACCAAGGCTTATTCTCCAAGATATCATATGTACAGAAGTACGTTGCAGTGTATTCAGAGGTGCAAGCTACAGTCTGTAATCCAGTCAAATAAAAGCTTTGTGATGCTGCATCAGATCAAATATTCCCTAGGGCTACATGCTGCTATGTGGGGAGAAGAAAAAAAATGTTTTTCCTACATTTCTATGTTCCTTACACATCTCTCCAATTGTAGGTAATACAGTTTTGCCACATAACTACAAGTTGAGTGGGAGCAACTTTCTTGATGGAGCGATGCATTATTCACGAGGAGAGAAACAGAGTGAGCCAGCTCTGAGCTGCTAAGTTGTTTTGTTCCCTTTCTGAGAACAGTGCTTCAGTTTAACAGCTCCCTTGCTTGAAGATTTATCTCCTGGGCCTTCTAACTGGCTCTGTCCAGTCTCTTTAAAAAACAAAACCAAAACAAACAAAAAACAAATACCACAAGGCAGTATATAGTAGGAAGAATCTTGGCTAAGCACATCCATCCTGGAAAGGATGAACTATCTTAGACACCTTTTCAGGATCATTTCTCTATTTTTTTCAATGATTTCAAAGGTAACTTATATTTGGTATGGGCAGCTTGACAAACACAAAGATTCAAAGCAGAGGCAAATGCTAAGATTCAGCTTAGTATTTTTTCATGGAGTTTAGTTACAACCACTAAAAATTATTTATCTATTCCTGAATCTACTGAAACAAATCAAATTCCTAGTCAACTAAAAAAGCCTGCTTACTTGCAAAAACCATCACTCCTGAATAAAGTTGCATGAAAAGTAGCCTCATCATTGGCCTAGCCAGGGTGCAAAGAATATGTGCAGTCATATTCAAAACCTGGGGCTTTATGCCAACTATTTTGCTTCTTTCTCTATACAAAATCAGCCATGCATTGTAGGGAAATAAGATTCAAAGCTAAATCCACATTTTGTAAACTGCATTCTCTGCAGTGTGTAAGCCAGAATTTAGGATCTTCAGGATCTGAAAATGGAGAAGAAAGTTTGATTTTTGTAATAGTATTCACACTTTGCATGTCAAGTCCAAAGCAGACTTTTTTATTTTTTATTTTTTTTGACTGGGGTGGAATGTGGTGTAAAATGTATGAGAAATGCTTTTTATTCCTGCACATCCATCACAACTATTTAATCATCATAAAGTCTCTATCTGCTTGTGAAAACAATTCCACTATAACTGAAAGTGAAGTATATGCACAGAAGCTAAAGAATAATTGTAAATATGCATACACAACCAAAATATAAGGTTTTCATGAACGATTTAAGACGGAAGTAAGCTTAAGCAAAGTTGCAAACAAAACTTTCTGGAATTCAAATCTTTAAGTAACCATCCAGCTCTGCTCTGTATTTCTAAAGCTTTGTGTCTTACGATTCCTTATGCTAAGAAGAAGACAGCCGTGCCTAGTGACTGCAGATGCTGGCTTGTGGAACCCCAAACCCTGCCACTTCTGGTAGTAATTTGGCTTATTATTTCGGCAAGTTGTTAAACCTACTGTACTTCAGTTACCTGATGAAAATGATGGTTTGTGATTATACTGAAATCCATGCATGAAAAGAATTTTACCAGAGTAAGGAATCATCTAAAAAGGATGAAAAGGAAAAAAAAAAAATCATTTTTCTAATATATCTTTTACAAGCATAAAGCAAGAATAATAGAGAAAAAGAAAAAATTATCTCTGAACACTATCCTTCATATTGCAGTGAACTATTGTGATTATCTGTCTGGTAAGTATTTGCAAGGCTGGGATCCAATTTAACAAACCAAAATAGCACAGGTGAAAATGATAAAAGTTCATTACCTCACAACTACTACAAGATCCAGACAGCTGTTGTCTTGAACTCTATGCAAGTTTGCAAAATCTTAGAGAAAAAGCATGTGGTAATGCCATTGCACCTAATATACTGGCAGACAAAAAAAATATTTAAAAATAGGTATGGAGTTACAATCTAGTATGGCAAGATAAAAATAATAATTAAAAATTGCAAGCTCCAGGTGGCATCATGAATACAGCAAATGTGAATGCTTCCCTCTATCTCGTAACACATGAGTTGTGGAAAGGATAGAGAAGGGAAGGAAGGGGCAGGACTGAGACTGGTATGCAAGTTCCCCATCCTGCTTCACAGTGATTACTCAGGACAGATAAATTTGTCCGGCATCCTTCTGGTTGTAGGTAGCATTCAAGACAAATGCCTCTTGCTATATACAGCACTCTTGCAGCTTTACCAGATTTGGGGAGATGGTCATTTTGGTTAGGGAACAGGAACTGCTATGCTCCAGTGAAAAATTAATACAGAGTATCCTGAAAAGACACCTTTGCAGTTTCTCTATGTTTCTTCTTTTGGATTTTTTTCTGCACTTTCACTTTATATAAAGTGCATGGCAGACAACTACTAGTACTTAATCTAACATAAAAGCTGAAAGACAGAATCTTATAAAATGGATGCACTTATTTAATAAGTATTTTTTCTAGAAAATACTATTTACCAATTGAGAGAGTGATCTGTACCTAATGCCATGATTCTAACCTTGTTTTTTTTTTCTTTTTTTTTTTTCTCTTTTCCCATCAAAAATTTATTTCTTTATAAAAGAAAATAGATGGAGTTACTTCCCAGAGGATCTTTTTACTCTTGAGAATAGATATTGGTAGTTAACGGACCACTGGATGCAATCTTTTCTTTATATACATGAAGCCAATAGAGCTCCTATCAGAAAGAAAAGACTTCTAAAGGAACATAATACAAAAATGACATCTGCAAGTAGATTTTGACTGCCTGCATTGCTGGTAGAATTGAATACATTTAAATCCTCAAAAATCAACAGCTTCCCATAATCAAAAATCAAATAATCATTGAAAATATCATTAAAAATTAGAACAGATACCAGAGAAGCCAAATGGGTATGCCCCAGTGTATCACAGTTCATTTACTGAAATTTAGTTCTGAAGACATGAAAGAAAAGGCAGGTTAAAAAACCTAAGACTTGCAAAAAAGAAAAATATATACATATATAAAATGTTGAGTATGACTTTCTGGGAATTGAGTATGGCACATCAGGCATTCTCTGGTTCTGTTTGTGTCAATTTTTTTTTTAAGCTTCCAATATTTAGGTGTTCCTTTCTGTATTTTCTGAAATGTAAAATTAGAGGAAAAGTAATGCAATGCCCATTTATGTCTCACATTACTATTGATTTAATGATGTTCATAGTAATTACCAGGAATTTCAGAGGCAATTATGAGACTTGAAAGGTTTCATAATGTTGAATCTATTTAGATTTTGTAAAGCCACAAGTCAGTATTTTATTATGCAATAAAAAATAAATAATTATTTGGTATCCAAGTTGACAGGGTATGGACACAGACACACATACCAACACACCATAAAATATCTATGTACAAATTTCATTTTTATGCCGCAGTACATGTAATGAAAACTAACACTGTGGTAATCGCTTGAATAATAAAGGGAAAGTCACTTTCACTCTCTTTAACTAAATACATACATGGTTTTCCTTACATTTGCTAACAAGCAGAAATCTGGGAAGAGCCAGCAGATCGCCAAAGCAGAAAGAAAATGAGGGCAAACATTTGTTATTGATGTAGTGATATGCTTTAAAACAATATGGGGAAATCCTTGACAAAAATGAAAGCAACGAAACCAATCCCAATACAGAGGAGCAGCAAAGTCTATATAGGGTTTACCACAAGGGTTGAATATCTGCCTGCAACTTTTGTAACTGCAAACATAGAATACTGAACATACAAAATTGACAAAATACAGGAGTCACATATCTAATGCATCCTAATGCTTCATTGGTAACAGGGCTGTCACAGACCACGGCCATGAGAAACATAATTTCTTTTGGAATCATGAGAATGTATTTTACTTTGGTAAAACATATCAATTATGTTCTCTTGGCACATAATGTCACAATTAACATATGTTGCCACCATAGACAGCTACTTGAAACACATTCAAGTAGCTGTACCATCTTTTCTTTCAGAGTGGAAAACGAGATTACCACGAAGTACAGAAAATGCGTCTTCAATCCATTCGCTTCCTTTTTTCTTTAAAGCCAAGTTTTACTCATCTACCTTGTCCTCAGGAAGTACCACGTTTCTTTGTTTTTAAGGTAGGACTGCTCAGTCCCCTGGCAGGCTGTGGGGAATGCAGACAGGTTTGGTTGGTTGGTTCTGTTTGATGATCAGCAGCTACTACATTTATTATCATCGCATTGCAGATGGAAATCATTCTCCTACAACCAGACCTTGCAACTTTAACAGGAAACTTCACCCCATAAGCCATTTTTAAGGAGTACTCGCAGACTGGGACAAGACCACAGACGACAAAATATGTCTCTCAGGTTACATTTAACCTGATTAAATAAGAACTGTTTGTCTTTACCCACTCCCAAAAGTGTTTTTGGAGCTAAGACAACAGATGTTTGTTACTACTGCTAGTCACCTGCTGTAATTTCACTCTGGTGAACATATTTTGGAAACAAGCTAGTGAGGCGACCTGCAAGAAACGTTTGGTCCTCTTTAGCTAATACATCCTTACCAATGTCATTTATCCTTCATCATTAGGCAAAAACAACCTATAATGGCTTTATCCTCTACAAAAATATCACAAAAATATAACATAATGTTTTATGAAATATTTCTAGAAAGTCATATTGCACAAGGAAATACATCCTCACAATTGTAAACATTATCATTGATATAAATTATGGCAAATCTGAACAATTTTGTGTTCCAAATAGTTCTCGGTCTATGCCTGTGTACACAGCATACATACTATTAGATCATAAACTGAATCAAAACAAAACCATGCACACCAATGACTAAAATTTCTCCCTCTGTAAGTAATTTTTTTCTTCAAGCTTCTGATATGATTTTTCTACTTCTTCCAAATTATCAACCAGACAAAGCAAAAACTATTATTAAACTGCACAACCCAGTAAGGCATACACTGAGATGTTAATGATAATCTATATCTTAAAAAATATTAACCAAAAGTTGGGCTCAAATTAGTACTTAATTGTTAGATTCAACATCTGAGCATACCAAGTGACTGGTGAGGTTGATATGAGCTTCTATTATCTTACTCATTAACACTAAATTTTACAGGAAGATTTCTTAATCAGAATGAAAAAAAAAATTAAAAAAATCTGATTTGAAATATTGAGGTGTCTGCCTCTTAAAGCTCTTATTTCTTTTATTTTTCTTCTCTTCTCTTCTCTTCTCTTCACTTCTCTTCTCTTCTCTTCTCTTCTCTTCTCTTTCCTTTCCTTTTTTTTTTTTTTTTTTTTTTTTTAAACGCCTCAGGAACATTTTCCTATAACAACCTCAGGACAAAACAAAACGTACATATTTTCTAAAACAAGTACACTACGATCTTATCCTTTTGCATTGCTTTTAATTGTGCTAATTTGGTAACTAAGTAGTACTGAGAAACAGTTTTCCTGGTTTTCAGTTTTGTGTTGCTCCCATCCCACTCCTCACACCCTTGGTATTTTGTTTAATAATTATATTTTTATTCACGTATTTCTAAATTTGTGCATTATCTGAAGAAATTTTAAAATACATAATTTTTTTTAAGACTCAGGGGAAATATGATAGTATATCACTACTATTGGGTATACCCATTCTGCAACAAGAAGAAAGTGGATCTCTTTCATTAAAAGTATCTCTCTTTCATTAAAAAGTATCTCTGTTTTTCCATAAGGAAAAAAAAAAAAAACAAAACAGATTTCAGAAATTGAATTTTCCCATAAAAAATTGAAATACTTTTATTTGTATATTTTGCTCCATTATAATCTGGTTTATTCCCATCTCAATTCTCTCATCACCACTATTCTTTCTAGAGTGTACCTTTCACCAAGTTTCTTTATCAGTCTCTGTCAAAATTACTGCAATAGTTCCAAAGTTTTGTGCCAGAAGAATTTTTGACAAATTTGGACTTTTCATTGAGAAGTTGAAATCTTCCATGGATAAAGACTCATTTTCCAATCAATTTCTAGTTATTATATAAAAAAATGAATTATTTCATTGGGATGTTTGCTGTCTTCAGGATCCAAAATAAATTTTACTTGCACCATTTAAGACATACACCATTTTGCATTTACTGGCCAAAAGTAGATTCTTTCCCTTCTCCATAAGCCACAAACCTAAAAAATGACCTGAAATTTCTGAGAGTTTACCAGTCCAAGTTACTAAGCAAAACAATCCTGGCAAAACTGAGTCCTTCAGGCTTTAGGAAGCACAGCACTACATGCAACCTTAAGCTCACATTAGTTACGATAAGATCCTGTTACAAAACAAAACCAAAATATCCTTCATCAGACATAAATATTATTACATTATCTAAGAGGGTTCTGACAATATTATAGATTGTGCGGAAACATATTCCTAGAAACTTCATAGAGATTCAGCTTTAATTAGTCAGTTCACTTCTGTGCTCATCATGACAGGGAAGAAAGGGAAAAAAAAAGAATATAAGAAACAAAGACAAATCCATAGGAGCAGCAAGTGAATCTGGATCCTGATGCTTTTTTCCCTGACAACTTGTTGTGCATTTCTTTAATGAGACATTTTTGCATTTACATCTAATCAGATAAAAAGAGAATTAAAAGTTGTTTCAAGCACTACATCTGCCCTTGAATCATTCTGACAAATTCTGTGATTTTACAAACACATTTCTTTCCAAACATCTTTCTCTCTTTAGCTGTTGTGCGAAGCAATCAGACGTAGACCAAACAAACTGAAGAAATGATTTTCATTTATAATGGTGTCTTTTGTAACAACGATAGGTTACAGAGTTATTGGACAGAAATATGATGCTTATGTAGAGCATTAGCTTGAAGTTGGATATCAGTTCATTTTCCATTTATCTGCAAGGGGGCTGGAGAATACCCTTGAAAGCAGCATAAAAAATTAATCTTACTGGGACAGTGGCTATGCCACTGTTGAGTATGATGAATGGAGCTACAGTTTTAAAAGAGATCAAATGAGTGGATTAGCATTCAGTTAGCTTCACGTATATTCTGTTCACCTTGTGTCTACTGAGATCAGACTAAGTGGACTTGCCAGGTCTGAAGGACAAGACACAAGAGAGAAGTGATGGCAATGCTACTGCATCCAGAGACCATATCAGGTACGTGGTCAATTGAACACTTTCTGGGGTGTTTCTGCAGAGCATCAGCCTTTCAGAGAAAGCTGAGATGGCTGAGCGAAGAGGCAAAGCAACAGTCACCACTGGAAAAATAAGCCTTTCAGTATTTCTCATTAGTCATATTTTTCCTCAACATTTTTAAGTTTTTACTTGAGTTTTGAGTTTAATAGGATATAAAAGCAATACTTTTAAGAATGGGATAGTCAAAAGGTTTCTGTGTTTGGAACCAGCTGCTCTACTGATAAGTGAAGAAACAAAACATCACATCATCAGTTGTGTTTTTTATATATGGAGTATGTAAAAGTCACTCTCAGTCACACTCCCATGACAAAATCCAAAGGTGAAAATCTGAAATTCCACAGTCATGACTCAGCAAGCTCCAGTTTGTGACACAATTTTGTAAAGTCACATCTCTGGAATTCACAAGTTTCTAGGTCACTCTCAGATTCTTAAAAACTAACCTGAACTAAGAAGTCATGAAAGGAAATAAAGATTAATCATTAGGTTTTTTTGTCTGTTTGTTTGTTTTTCTGAGATCCTCACAGTCTAGCAGCACTTGCTTTATGGAGTTATCAATAACTTTATTGAGTTTAGTTACTGGGGATCTTATTAATGTTTAGGGGATCTTATTAATGTTTACAAATACCTTAAGTGTGGGAGACAGAGGGATTTGGCCAACCTCTTTTCAGTGGTTTGTAGGGACAGGACAAGGGGCAATGGCCAAAATGGATCACAGGAAGTTCCGCACCAACATGAGAAAGAACTTCTTCATGGTAAGGGTGAGGGAGCACTGGAACAGGCTGCCCAGGGAGGTTGTGGAGTCTCCTTCTCTGGAGATATTCAAGGCCCGTCTGGATGCCTACCTGGGCAACCTGGTCTAGGGAACCTGCTTTGGTATGGGGGTTGGACCCAATGATCTCTTGAGGTCCCTTCCAACCCCTACAATTCTGTGATTCTGTGATCAAGTACTGAGATTCTCACTTACCTCTTCTGCACTGTACACTTTGACGTATTTATCTATCCTGTGCCTTGGCTTCATTTTGTGCTATGCAGCAGTAAGAAATGTATGAACCAATGGCTTCCAGGTAATTCAATTAGTTGTTTAAACTAATGCAAATGACTATGTAATACAAAATACATGGGAGAGACGGTTTGATTGATTTATTGAGGAAAATGAGAGGTATTAGCTACTTATAAAATGAAGACAGTTTAAAATGGTTGATAAGATTGCAAATTAAAAATACATTTGCAAAGAAAAAGAAAGGGGAAAAGAACAGAGCATCCACTGAAAAATGAAATCAATCAAGCAAAATCTAAATTGATTAACAATTAGTAATACTCTCAGGACTTAATAAACTTCTTTTTAGGGTGGTGGAAAGAGTAAACATGGTTTCCATGAATTTAAGATCAGGACTTGGTCAGACATCTTAAAGTGAATGAGATTTTAAGTCACCTAATCATATCATGCCTACAACTACACCGGTACTATCCAAATAGCTAAGAAACTAATGTGTGAATTAATAATAAGTAGTTTAAATCAATTTAGATACCTGTAACAGATAGGAATTAAAATAATCTCTAAGTTGTTTAATCTATGAAGTCCTAAATAGTAGTACTAGACTACTACCACTACTAGTACTAGTACTACTACTACTAAATAGTAGTCCTAAATAGTCCTTTCAGTGCCAGGGAAGTTCATGGAGCAGATTATCTTGAGTGTCATCACACGGCACTTGCAGGGCAACCAGGCTATCAGGCCCAGTCAGCATGGGTTTATGAAAGGCAGGTCCTGCTTGACGAACCTGATCTCCTTCTATGACAAAGTGACACGCTTAGTGGATGAGGGAAAGGCTGTGGATGTGGTCTACCTTGACTTCAGTAAGGCTTTTGACACCGTTTCCCACAACATTCTCCTCAAGAAACTGGCTGCTCGTGGCTTGGACTGGCGTACGCTTCGTTGGGTTAGAAACTGGCTGGGTAGCCAGCCCAAAGAGTTGTGGTGAATGGAGTCAAACCCAGTTGGAGGCCGGTCACTAGCGGACTTCCCCAGGGCTCAGTACTGGGGCCAGTTCTCTTTAATATCTTTATCGATGTTCTGGATGAGGGGATGGAGTGCACCCTCAGTAAGCTTGCAGACAACACCAAGTTAGGTGCGTGTGTCGATCTGCTCGAGGGTAGGAAGGCTCTGCAGGAGGATCTGGATAGGCTGGATCAATGGGCCGAGGCCAACTGTATGAAGTTCAACAAGGCCAAGTACCGGGTCCTGCACCTGGGGCACAACAACCCCAAGCAGCGCTACAGGCTGGGAGATGAGTGGTTGGAAAGCTGCCTGGCAGAGAAGGACCTGGGAGTATTGGTTGATAGTCAGCTGAATATGAGCCAGCAGTGTGCTCAGGTGGCCTAGAAGGCCAACAGCATCCTGGCTTGTATAAGAAGCAGTGTGGCCAGCAGGTCTAGGGAAGTGATTGTCCCCCTGTACTCGGCTCTGGTGAGGCCGCACCTCGAGTACTGTGTTCAGTTTTGGGCCCCTCGCTACAAGAAGGACATGGAGGTGCTCGAGTGAGTCCAGAGAAGGGCAACGAAGCTGGTGAGGGGTCTGGAGAACAAGTCTTACGAGAAACGGCTGAGGGAGCTGGGATTGCTCAGCCTGGAGAAGAGGAGGCTCAGGGGCGACCTTGTCGCACTCTACAGGTACCTCAAAAAAGGCTGTAGCGAGGTGTGGGTTGGTCTGTTCTCCCACGTGCCTGGTGACAGGACGAGGGGGAATGGGCTCAAGTTGTGCCAGGGGAGGTTTAGGTTGGATATTAGGAAGAACTTCTTTACTGAAAGGGTTGTGAGGCATTGGAATGGGCTGCCCAGAGAAGTGGTTGAGTCACCATTCCTGGAGGTCTTTAAGAGATGTTTAGATGTTGAACTTAGCAATATAGTTTAGTGAAGGACTTGTTAGTGTTAGGTCAGAGGTTGAACTAGATGATCTTGGAGGTCTCTTCCAACCTAGATGGTTCTGTGATTCTGTAAATATATATTTAGACCTTTCTAAGCTTACATCATTTAAAGTTAAATAAAAAGCACTGAGTTCTTCCTGATGTTACTTTTAGTTCAGCTTCTAATATCATCATTAAAAACTATATATTTAAAAATATTTCTAGTTTGAAAAATTCATACTGTTTAATATCTAATGAAATAAGCTCTTCAAATTTATTAATGGCAGAAAGGGTTTTACAAATTATTTTTCAGTGTTTTTTCTTTTTTTTCTACGTCTTTTTCTACCTCAAATCTTTTCATGTAGCTATATTTCTCTCTTCTTCACTTACTCCTACATGCACATGAAACTCGTATTTCTTTTGAACATTACTATCGTTATATATAAAATAAACTAAATGACATCCAAACTCTTAACTACAGAGATGGCTGTTTTTTTCCAACACAATATGAATTCTAAGAACTATTTCCTACATCCATTTCATACTTTGGGCCAGGTCTAAAGAGAGCTAAGTCTTACTAACACAGCTGAGCAGACAAATGTATAGTAAAGACTTCTGCTGCCATGTAAGGTTGCCTTCTTGTTTTACAGGATACAGGATATCACAGGATATCATATGCCATTCTATTCTTTTTACAGTAGTTTTTTTGTTGTTGTTTTGTTTTGTTTTCTTTTGCTTTATTACAGTAAGACTGGACTGAGCAAGGTAAGCAACAAAACAAAAATGCTGCTTTAAATACCTCATAACATGTTGTTTTTTTTGTTTTGTTTTGTTTTTTTTTTCAAAGCAAGCAAGGGACAGGAACTGCAGATGTAGAAGGAGCACAATAAGTTATTATTAATAAGTTATTATGCAGAAAGATGGGAATTAAACATTCATTCTTAAGAGGGTGGCTTATATTAGATGCCTCACCATGGCAATGTTATTATTTATAGTGGCAAATAGTCACTATACAAATAGACAAATAGTTTACTAAATAGTCATTTTCCATTTGTAGAAGCAGTAGGACTAAGGAAGAGCTTCTGCTCTACTGGCCTAGGAATCAAGGAGTAAAGGCCTTTTTCCAATTGTTTCAGAAGTGTTTAACATCTTTCTGGAGAAAAATGGCAATTTTTTAGAGCAGATCTGCTATGGTTGCCAAAGGACACAGAGCTCCAGCCTTAGACAGTTGGCTGACAGGCAGAGTGCCACCTTCAGGTCTCTGGCAAGATGTATGGCAAGATATTTACACCCTCTGGCAACTCCCCTTTTATATATGTAATTATTCAAAAATCCAGCAACTAAATCATGCACTTATTTCTGTTTTCATGATAAAGTGTATATATATTTGTATTCAATGATATAGTGTGGAAGTAAGTCTTGAAATGATGATGCATGATGTTTTAAATTATTTCTTGCTTGTTTCCAAGATGCATGAGCTTGATAGAATCAGATGAATTGATATCATTTGATATATATTCAGAAATAATGATTTTTCAAGAAAATGCAAGCTGAAAAAATACTCCTACATAAATTATTCCAAAAGTATTCTTAATTAAATTTTTAAGTGCAAAAGATATAATAGTCAAATGAGCACAAGAATGTAAATTATATTTATTTCATCCTATATTGAAATATTTGGGATTATAACAACATCATTTCAGAAGACAGGAACAAAATATGTATTCCAGCAGTGTATCGATTTTCACAATAAATAAAAACATAAATTTAACTATGAAGGAGTTGATAGTTTTCATTTGCAGTATGAAATTCAGAAATAGGGTCATTTCTACCAAATGTCTTTATTAGGCTCAGTTAGGCAAGTTATGGAATAACCTTGATGATGGTTTCTGGATGATATTGGACATATTCAGTATTTTAAAGAATTGACCCTTCTACGATAAAAGTATTATTATATGTAATTTTCTGTATTTTCAATTTTAACCTACTATACTCAGAACTTCAAACAAGCAAACATCATTTAACTCACATTTAAAGAAAGCACCCTGCTCTCAGACATTTCATGCAATATGCAAGTCCTGGAAGTCAGCTGCTTTAAGTTTCTGGTGGAGGCCAATGCCAGGATTGAGAACTCAAGTATCGGTTTATATGAACATATCTGTAATGAACTTGATGGTGCAATGGTCCACTGCAAAACCCTAAGAACTTCCCTTTCTCTATTCTCTCCGAAGTGCATCACATGACAGGCCTTGGAGCTCTAGTCATTTGCTCACTAGACACAAATTTAAAATAATGTATGTATTTAACCTGTTTTATAAGCTAGAAAAACATTTGAAGAATAATTAATAAACTAATGTCATTCTTTCCAAATGCACAACAGAACTTACCAGTCTTCCATTCTGTGAGGTCAGAAATGCTTGATAAAATTGTGTGTCAAAATTATTTACATAGTAAAAACTGGTACTCTGAATTCTTACTGTGTTTTCTAAGTAAAACATAAAACACTAACGGCATGGAAGACTACAACTGAGGATTACATTTACATTCTTTCACGGTTATTTGCCAGAAGATTACTTAAAATTTTGAATATTTTGGAACTTTAAATTAGTTTGTTACAGTTGCTAAATTTGCAGCATCATAGTACTTTGAAATGCCTGTATGGAAGGTGGTGCATCAGCCTTATTTTTTGGAAAAAGTTTTTTGCTTTGTTTTGTTTTAATTTATGGAAAAGTACAGTGCTATTATGGCAACGGTAATAATAATGGAAAAAACCCTTGTTGAAATAAATGTTGATTTTTAAGGACTTCAGAGACTATACATAAAAAAATGTAATACATGTTCCTTATTACAAATGCCTCAGAAATAGAAGAGAAATCATAAGAGATTGTAATTTAAATTATAATTTCATTTTCTCAAAAATGTATTTGATTTTTTTTTTAATGTTTTTGTGAAGTATAGATTGCTAGTGCTTATCTGCTTTTAGGGAAGACTTGTAGAAAAACAGCAAAAAATGAGCTTATTCAGCTGGAAGAAAATAGCAGACAAACAAACAAATTCTAGTGCATGACTGTCAGCGTCAACTAGGTATTTAAAGACTACAAATTGGCATCTGCATCAAATGTTCTGCATAACTGTTTCCCCATCCTTACATTTACATAACCAAGGTGATAGAGACAGGTGACTACACAGCAATACTCAGTGTGGAATGGGACATGTCTCACTGTTCTCAACCAGTTTGCATACTGGCATTTACTCATCAATCATTATTAATCTAGGGGGGTTGTGTGAACAGAAAATGACAATTTCTAGTAGCAGGAAGAAAATAAAACCAACACACGTGTTCTCTAATGATTTATGTCAGTCGACTGAAAGTTATAGCTGTTCTGATGAGAGTGGGCTCCTGAATCCCAGGGATGTTAACCTCCAAGTAGGTAATGCATGACGCACCTAGCTAGAACTAGAGATGAGCAAATAGTGCTGAGATCAGGCAGGAAAAAGATAAACACAAAACAGAGTTTGAGTTAAATCCAAATAGTATACATTGATGTGGTTGGACATTTGAGAAAGAGAAGTGATTTGATTGACCAAAACTACAATACACTTCTCTCTAGCAAAAAGGTTTTGTTGCATCTTTCTGTAATCTAATGATATTTAAAATGCTTTTAATATAATTTTTAAATGCTACTTAAAACTAAAAATTTAAACATATCCATTTTAAAACGTTGAAAGAAAACACTGCATCCTTTCTGAAATAAAATGTTTCATTTTTAAGTTGAAAAAAATATTTTATATTTCACAATTTTTCCCCTTTCTTTTCAATTGAAACAGTTAATATGGATTTGAGAGTATTTTCAGTCTTTTTTCAGTCTTTTTTTTTTTTTTTTTTTTTAAATTCAATAGTTGAAACCACTTTTTCTATGTCTCTATAAGCCCACCACTGATACAGGCCAACCAGCCCTAGGTATGAGGCTGGGGCATCCTTCAAGGACTGCCCAAATCCTTGACTACTTTACTCAGACAATTAGATTGGATGACAGCAGGCCTAACCATAACATGTTGATACAAAGACAATCTAAAACAAATTAATCGAGCAGCTATTAATTGATATTTTCAGTCACTACATAGCTGGCTGATGTAAATTTCAGACTTAGGCAAGGGTTTCTTTTTTTTCCTCTTTTTTTTTTTGTTTCCTTTTTTATTTTTATTTTTTAACATTCATTATTGGGGTTAGAATAGGACAGAGGAACATTTTAGTAAAAGGAAAAAATATAACTTTTAATCACTGATCTCACCTATCATAAGCTAAATAATGCAGAAATGCTAATTTAAATATGCTTTCACTTCTGTGCAGATTGCATTGCAATGAGTGAGTAAGAGTATCCTCCAAAGAGCAATACACTCTATCACAAATCTCAAGCTATATTTCCTCCCTTATTTTTAGTCCAAAACGTGATTCCAAAAAGATATCATTAAGTTATAACACCTTAGTCATTTTCAAGCCCCAGGCACTTAAGGTGCTGAATTTTAGATTGTTTTTTTTATATTCTGCCTGTGCGTTGCTTCCTTACTGTATGTTATTAAAGCTGTCTGCTCCAATTTCCCCTCTGCTTAGGAAGATACGACAGAAAGATGAAAGAGACTAACTTTAATCTTGAAAAGCTAAACATACCATAAAAAAATGAAACAGTGGAAACTATAAGGAAACACTGGAAACTAATATTGCCTTACCAAGGTAGTTTACAGCATGTGGTCAACGAAATTATACTAAATTAGGAGCGTAACACAAGTCTGGCTCTGATTCTCCCAGAAATAAGAATGGTTAACCCTGGGGGAGACGGTTTCAATATAGTAATTAATCAATAAAAATGTAGTCTGAATCAATCTCTGTTCTCATAGCTTTTGGTGCTTATATTGAATTGTATCCTGGCAATATTTTTATGTACAACTCTTGCTGTCTTAGAAAAATAAGGAAGGTCTGGATCTCTATTAGTAAATCACCAGAGGGTACATTGCTATTTGGAGTTGGAAAGTGAGGTTGCAGTATGTAATCTTACAGACTGTTCCACAATAGATGGTGTAATTTAGAAGGTAAAATGAAAACAGCTTTTGCATATATTTGTTCAAGTAAGAGCCGTCAAGTGCCATTATGTTTTGTTTGTTCTGCATAAACATGTATCTAACATATACTAAATCTATGCAGCTAAATTTCAGCAGAAACAGGAAAAAAATCATCATCAGCAACAACAAAAGGATTTTAACCCAAGCTCATCTGAGGAGAAACCTGTGAACATTTATGTTCATGTATTTACAGCAGACTAGTTCGAAGCCACTTTGATATAAACGGCATTTGCTCAGCCCCAGGCCAGAAACAGTACTACATGTCTTAAGCCCTTTTGCTTAATTGGAAAATTGCAAACAAACCACGAAATCAAACTTCTCAGCCAAGAGTTTGTACATACTTCATAGGCTGATGTTTGCACTCCCATAATATTTCAAAAGAAATATTCTGAGCCATTAATAACACCAAAGGTAAATAAAATTGATGATTTTAGAACAGAAAAAATGCACTCAAGTGGCTCATTAAACTAAACACTCAGTGAGTTGGCGTACCAGCCTGTATCAGCTTGAATGGGCTCCACGCTGAAACAGCCCAAGGCCTGGGTACCACGGTGCCAATCAGTGTGATTGGTATCATGGAGTCAGGCCTCGCGTTGATACAATCACACACTGTGAGACACCGAGCTGCACTACCCAACAGTTCTACCAGACCAAGGTAAACACTGAGTTCTTCTGAAAGCTAAGAAAGCAGTTTTAAGGTTTTCCTTGGAGCATTTGTCATTAATGGTTAACTGAGCCTGTCCCCCTTTGGCTGCTCAGCAGAGCCTTTAAAAGGCATGATGGCAGCGGGTTGCTTAAGGCCAAGGTGAATCTCTGGCCATTTCTCGAGTGCTGGTGACAGAAGCATGGCTGATTTTATGAGAGATATTTGCATTAGTTTTATGCTAACAGCTTATTTTTTAATGTTAGGGGAATCAAGCTTTGCGAGACAGAATAATAAAGCCACATCTTCCTCAGTACGGGACTATGGCTAATTGCCCTTCTCCACAGGGGTGAAAACCGTGGTAGCTCAGATACCTCCATAAAACAAGAGGAGATAAGTAATAATTTGAAAGAGGTAACTATTTCAAACATATTTATATGTCCACTGGTGGTAAATTTACTATATAATTGGTGGGTGTTTCTTCAGACTGAGATGATTATTATTTAACAATTCTACCATACCATTCTCTTATTCTGATGATAATAATAATAAATAAATAAAAAGTTTTGCTTAGCAAACTCTCAGCATTTTCCTACAAGCCATCTTTGACCCCATGTCAGTGCTGATGGCAATATGTTCCAGAATTTTCTCTCCAATAACATGGAACAATCAAGACAAATTATTTTACTGCACTGCCAAAGCAAAATCGAAGATGTCAGCTCCTATTTGTATTCCACAAGCAGCTCATCTGGAAGATCTGATAGGAAGATTTCCCTTTTAATTAGTAACAGAAATGCTGATATGAATATGCTGTAATTACATAGGATAAAAATCTACCCATCTCATGCTGCACAATAATATATAATAAATTCAATCTACTCTGAAAGTCAGCTTAAAAGGCAAATAACTAATAAAGACTAATATGTTCTCTGTGTCATATAAAAGCCAGCATATAACAGAAGGTGGAGCAAAAAGGAGTACAGTAATCGATGTGATTACAAATACCTCGTCTTTGCAGTTAGCCTTTTTTCTGCCTTTGAATGCATCCACATGTTCACAGTGTCTTCCTATGTCTTCCTATTTCTCTACCCCTCTTCCAAAAATATAATAAAAGCAGTAAGAATAATAATTAAAAATATAACTTGCAGACATAGTACAAACCCTTGCCAAGCAAAGAGAAACTGATTGAATCCATGTATTGATAAAATAGGATTTTGCTAAGTGTCCCAAAAACAGGTTTTGGAAGGAATCAGATGCCTGTGTAATTCTCTTAACTGAGAATTAAGAAAGCATACTTACTTCAGAAAACTGAATATTCAGTATTATTCTGAAATAGACTCTTCAGTAAATAGTAAAGTAAGTTTAATAGAAAAATAGAGAAACGTGCTATGGAAGAGAAGTGTATCTAGTCTCAATGTTTCCATTTCAGTTTGACTGGTTTATTGAGTATTAGTTGCCTGTTACTTGTGTTAACTTAAAGGAGTTATTCTGGATGGAAACCCTTATGTACTTTCTGCCTCAGAGGAGATTTATTATTATTAATACAGCAGCATAGCTGAAAATGAAAAAGTTGATATTGAGTACATGCATGGTGGGAGACCATGGAATCCCTTAGGAGTACTCAACTTTTTTTTTTTTAAAGTAAATTCATGTTACTAAAAACAAACAAAAAATTGCTCCAGCAAAAACATATTCTGCTTACAATCTGTCTGGCTGCTGAAAGAGGACAGAGCAGTTGTGTTACCATCATTACAATTACATTTTTGCAGCAGTCTAATAAAGGACTTCTTCTACTGGGCTCAAAACTACAAACGTTGGTTTGAATTTCCAGTGTGCACAGACTTACCTCTCTAGATAGCAAGTGAAACACCCAGTGAAATAAGATAAGTCCTGTCTAGATACCGATAGAAATCACCAGCAAACTTAGCTGCATCTTACTTGTTGGTTTCTATTAAAACAGCTCAAAGCAAGGCTGGGTATTTTCCAGTCCACTTTACAGTGGTAATCAGAAGTGCATTATTTTGTTAGTTTAGTGTTTTGAAAATGTAGACAGAACAAGAGGGAATGTACAAAACCTCAGCTTTGATAATGTTCTTCAAATCTCACTTGCAAAAGAAAGTAAATTTTCACATAGCAAAATCCATCAAATAGTCAGATTGTGTCAACATCAACAAGTCATTAGCTCCTCTACACTGCTCTTGTAAAGATTTTACATCCATTCTCTGCTGAGCACTCGACAGACATAATATATACTTTGCTGATATGGTTAAAGGGAAAATTTCAAGCATCTCAAGTTAGGTAAATTTGGTGGAGCTTGCAAGGAATGGCATATGAAAATAATTAAATTATCATGATCATGAGCAGAGGATAAAAATGCTTAACGTGTGGATAGATGAAAAGAGAAAAGAAAAGCAAACAGTGACCTTATCTCATTTCTGCAGTACTTCTGAGGTGGAGTTAAATATAATCACGAGCCAAGCAGACATGGATTTGCAATAACAGCAAACAAACAAACAAACAATCTGTATCTGGAAAATAATAGTCCAGAGACAAACAGAAATTTGATTCTTGTTTTTATACAGCTTGACTACCCATTTTCAAGGTTACCTGATGAATTCCTGATCTCCAGCACATGGCATTCAGTATTTTGTGGTGCATGCCTGAATTTGGGTAAGCACATTATATATAAAATGATCTAAAGAGACAATGCAAATGCATTTGTGTTCCCTGTATGTAACTTCTTTCAGAAGTGGAAGCTCTCCACAGTATTTTCCATTAATCCTTTACAAAGAAGAGTTTCAGAAGACCTCCCCATTACAGTAACCTCATTCTTCTGGTTTCGCACTTTCTTAAGATTTTTGGAATATGTCAGCCTGAAGGATGTAGGAACTTCCTACAGGCAACAGGCCTAAGTATAGGGAGTTTATCAGCAGAAAAAGCAGAAGCAGAAACAATGGCTGACAGATTTTCATCAACTGTGTTGACCTTCAAAGACATTCTCATTGTGCACTGACAGGCAGCAAATACTACATAGAAATAAAAGCAAGAATCCAACCATGACAAGCAGCAAAATTCCTATGCAAATTATAAAACAAAGTTTGAAAACCATGAAGTGATGAAGAAAAACAAATCCTGTTTCCCATGTGACAGAGATGCATGAACACCGTTTTAAGTATGTTGCAGGAAGGAAGTAACACAGGAAAGGAAGAGAACGTGATGATGAGAAAAAGATTTCCACCTATATAGCACACTTTCACTGTCTCTGTAAACTAGTCTTTTGTCATCTGGTAGAAGTAAGGCATAATATACAGATGGATCACGCAGCTGTGTGTATTTGGCTCAAAGGTGTGTCAGCTTTTATTTGTTAGCAAGTCAGCCAGCAGGCACATGTCGGGAAGGCCTGGGATGGGATCGATACAGGCATATGTTAAAAAGAGCAAGTGAAGCTGCATGTGGGTTGTTTGCATCTACGTACTGCTCTGTGCATGCAGTGTACCTACTGTAACCATTGGCTGTGCACTGCTGTTTCTCTTGTTTACTGACTTATCTGGCTTGCTCTGAGAGTTGATGTGCCTATATAACAATTTTTAGAAATAATCCAGACCCCATTTTCATGTTAAGACTGGGTTCACTGAAACTCCAGGACAGTAGGACAAGATAAGAGAAAATGTCTCCTTTGGATAATTTCCCTTCAGCAAAGATAGCATATTATTTTTTAAAATATATATATATATTTACAATTAATTACTTTTTATCCATCATCTATGTAAAATATTAAATCACGTTTCAGCTTTTAGTTGTCCTGGTTATGCACATATAATGAGAAAAATAAACACGAAAAGCAAAAAAGAATAATCCAACTAGAGAGTTTATCGTTGTAGGATGTGAGAAGTGTGTATGTGATAAATGCTGTAGCACCAAAGACCAATAAAGGAATTTATTTGAATCTGCCTCGATATTTTCATTATGTATTTCAGTCATATTTCAGGTCCAAATATTTGAAAATGGTGCTGAAGTTACTCATTCATTTTTTGTCCTTTGATATTTCAGCAGGACATCAAATTTCAGTTTAAATTATTTTTGTACATTTGAGCACTTAATCTGCTTCAGTAACTGATCTTCCCTGAAATGTACCATAGTGAATACCAAAACTTTATTTATTTTTGGTGAAAGAAAGAGATTGGGAGCAATAATCCCCACATTTCCCCTCTAGAATAAGAGAAGCTTATTCCTCTTGCGAAGCTCCTCAACTGTGAAATTCAAGATTGTCTCAGGCTTATTTTTCAGTACCTATGTTACACAGTAAGGTGCCTCTGAAAGACTGTTGTCCTCACATATGTAAAGACGACAGCTCATCATCTTCTTTACAAGGCTCACAACATTGATCTTAAATTTCAGGCTCCTGGGATGACTACATGAGTGTCTCATATTTAATTTTAGATAGAAATTTCATGGTTGCAAAAATCTGGGAAACATCTGAAAATGCTAATCTGCATTTAGCCAAAATTTCAAGGAATATTAAAGTGCCCAGATTTAATATTTTGGAATAATTATTCTGTTTTGAAAGCCATCTCATAGCTTTTGAGATCTAATTCATGATTTTTGAATTCTTACAGTATAAAATATTTTATCTACATATAAATTATTATGGAAATCCCTGCCAGAAAAATACGGTCTGAATTTAGTTGTTTCACCTAAAACTACTTTTGTAGCTAAAATTACGAAAACAATATTATCTATTTATTTCACAAGAGAATTGTATAGAGATCAGAGCCCACATTTTACTAAGTTCCTTAACAGGTTACTATATATACACATTTTCTGTGTGCTCCCCTTTTGCCCCCCAAGCTCCTTCACTTCTCATCCACCTTCCTTCTGTACATTTCCTAACACACCTTGCATCTAGACTTCTCATTCTTCCTCAAAACATAATTGCAAATCTGAGGAAAAGAAATAAAAAATAATAGCAAAGCTCCATATGCAGCAATTCAATGCCTAGCAACCTGTGATAGACCAAAGGAAGAAATCACAAATTATCTGCAAGAGGCAGTTGGAACTAGGGCTTGGGGTAAACAGACACACAAACAACATGTCAGCCATGATAAAGAGTGTAAATTTGAACAGATGTCACTTCCAGAGCAGCAGCAGGCAGATTAAACAGAATTGGCTTTGGATGAAATCCAAGGAAGAGCAAGAAAATATGATGCTTTTGCCCTGAGCTCTCACAGAAATCGAATCACCAGAATCTCTTTTCTTTAGTAATCACAACTGAGCCAGGCTAAAAGAGGAAGAGACTTTAAGAAAGCCAGTTTAAAATTACATTGATTACACAAACATATCCATCTGTAAATATTTCCTTTACAGGCATAAAGAAGAAAAAACACCTGCTAAATAAGCAGTCTTCAAGTTATAATAATTTATGGTAGTATCAATTTCATCAACATGATACTAGTGCTTAATGAATCTAGGCCAAGTCTGAGGAAGAAAAAATAATGTTTAAACTTTCCAAAGTAGCAGCCATTACAAATATTTTGTCTGGTTACTACTGTTTTATGCATGTATGTTTTAAATCTCTGCTTCTTCTTACTTGCGTGTATCAGTTTAACAAGCATAAAGTACACCAATAGAAAGAGAGAGAATACATAAGAATTGAAACCCTGAGACAAGGAGTAAAAGACATATCTACTTAGATTTCCCCTAAAACTTTCTAAGTAATTTTTATTCTCTCTCTCTTCAGTTGCATCAATATTATACTTTACAAATCCTTAATGACCAGCCAAGTATATCCATGTCTGTAGCACATAAATTTATGTTTTTTGTTGGTGGTTTGGGGCTGTCTTTTTTTTTTTTTTTTTTACCAAGGATGTTAATGTCTACTTGGCATTGAATACCAGAGAATGAAAAAACACTTTATTTCAGGCCATAAGTTTCATGAAGTCATTACCAGAAGACTTCTGAAGTGTTTCCTTCGCAAGTGCATGTTTATTACATTAATTTTAAATTATCTTGACAAATACAGAAATAAATGCCAGTAGATTGTCAGCTGTCCATGTTCACAAACACTAGAATTAAGAAAATCATATCTAAAAACCAAGAACTAATCCTGAATTAATCTATCATAAACACCATTATTACTTTGGTTAGATACTAATGAAGAAAGAAAGAAAACAGAATTTTGCCAAATTGTAAAACAAAAAAAGAAATCACAGAGGTAGAATATCAAACCAGTTGAATTTTCGATTATTATTACTGAAATAAACTCCATCACGTGACCCAAGATTACTCCTCTGTTTTCTTAGAGACCTGCTTTCAGTATGGCCCATAGAACAGCATAGCTATTTGCATGAAAGCAAAATGAATGACAAGTTATTATTTCTATAATTAATTAATATCAACTTTCCTAGTTAATGTTAAACTCCATGTGGAAGAGATAAAAATCACACACTTTGTTTAACATGCACAACAGATGCCATTATATTTCCACACGTCTGAAAAGCATTTTCATATTTGTAAGTCAGTATTTCAAGCTGAAATGTTGCAGAGCTTTTCTAAGTCAATAACACAAGCCTACAAAATTAAAATGCACTACTTGTGTCAAACACAACAAAATCATTGTTTGTTTATTTTTAAGGTGATAATAAAAAAGATTAATGATACTTCTGGATAATGAAACAATCTGCCACAAGGCAAGCTGCCGAACATAGAGAGAGGCTCTAGCAACAATCCTAAGAAAAACTTCAGTTTTCTCCCTAACACATTAAGAAGTCCCTTTTATCACCGGGTGACATTTTTGCATTTAAAAGAGAGTTGATTTTCATGCAGTGCTTAAAGGCCAAACAGTTAATCTACCTCTGTAAGGAGAGCATTTTCCTCCAATAAGATTTCTAGAGGACATCAAATCAATAAGAGCCATCAGACTCTACAAGAATAAAACCCTTCAGTGTTCTCAAGACAAAAACTTATACCAGTCCCAAAGAAATTGGATCCAGCCCATGAAAAAAATTCAGACATCACACAGCATTAAAAAAAAGTAGCAATTTCTATAGTTTAACACAGATGTAAAATATCATTAATACAGACAAAAAATCTTAATGTGAAACCTGGAAAAGTATCAGTTTCATCATATGTATTCACTATGTCTTTTCATTTCTAAGTGGAAAAAAAATGATAAGTTGTTAAAACAACAAGAAGTTGAACTTACCACAGTATGATGTACTGAAATTTGGACTGGCGTGTTCTTCAGCTCTCCTTCAGTTCACAAGTCATGTGATACAAAACCCTCAAGTTTCAACTGAAAGGGAGAAAGAGAGAAAATGGGGTCCCCAATGAGAAAAGGGTCGATCTAGCTGTATGCATACATCTTTGTTCAGTTTATTCAACATAATAAACCCATTTCTTAGCTTCCTAAGAAAACCACCACTTGCCTTGCATACAGTGGCTTAAGAAAGTTCATTGAGGACACCTAAAATGGAAGTCAAATACTGAATTCTAGAAACTAAAGACAAGTAATCTCAAAAAGGTATTTGTGATTGAAATTGATTGGCTTGAAAGAAGGGTACTTCTGAGCCTACCATTTTAGAATGGGATTCAAAGAATTGCTCTTACATTGTTAGCTCTGACACAAACTTAGACAAGAGCTCAGGTTTCTCATTTTTAATGGAACTATTATGATGAGGGTAATAATATTTTTAAGCCTTTTCCATAACTGGGAACTCCTCAAGATAGTGACTGTGTCCAGATAGGAACCTCATATATAAATACATATTTTTATGTATACATATATATATTTTAATCTCACTTAAAGACATCAGACCCCTCTATAGAACAAATGGAGGGAGTAGAAAAAAATATAGAAATAAAAGGATAAGAACTGCTTTAAACTAAAAGAAGGGAGGTTTAGATTAAATGTTAGGGATAAATTCGTCCCTCAGAGGGTGGTGAGGCACTGAACAAGCTGCCCAGAGAAGCTGTGGATGTCCCAGCCCTGGAAGTATCCAACACCAAGGGGGATGGGGCTTTGGGCAGCCTGGGCTGGTGGGAGGTGTCCCTGCCCATGGCAGAGGGTTGGAACTGGATGGGCTTTAAGGTCCCTTCCAACCCAAACCATTCTGTGATTCTATGAACTCAAGTTTTGACCTTCGCTATATGTGCAAAACTCTTCTGTGCTTGAAAGGAAGAAGGGCTGGGGATTACGCAGAAGTACTGAATCTTCTGTGTGGACTGCTGTGCAGTATCTTTCTGCAAGCACAAAATAGCACCATTTATAGTTTTTGCTTCTGAAGGAAATTTAAAATATGAAAGTATAAAGAAAACAGAAGGAATGAAAAGGTTAGATAAAGGTAAGAGAAAATGAGAACAAAATAAAAATCTGGTGAAATACAGATGTAAAAGAGTACATTGTACGGAAAGTACAAGAAAATAATTTTTTGGAAAATAATTATGCAAGCCATAGAAAAACAATTAATCTGCCTGGTCTGTATTCTTTCTTGAGGAATTCACCTTGACAGTGACTTTGTGATTTTTATCTGAGCTTTGTATGCACTATAACTTCAATATATTTTTAATTTTCATTCCCCTTTCAGCTACTCTGGGATAAATTTCAATCCATCCTCTGCCTAGCTTGATTTCAACTCCAGGAATAAAAAAATCCATAGTGTATAGGCTTTGATGCTTTTTGTTTATATGATAACTCCTTTTAATTACCATTTTGTTTGCCAGGTCTCTTCAACGCAATTATTTTCCACTCAGTAATATGCACAGTAATTTGAATGATTTATATTTTGATATAATTAAGGTAAAGCTAATCATTATATATAAAACATTTTTGAACATCTCCTGACAAAATATTATTTATTCTTGAATTCTCGCTTCATTCATCATTCATTTCTAAACCATTCCCAGCGCTTTTATGGCACCTAATGATCGATTTTATGGTTATTAAATGTAAAATTGTTAGGTTTGTTTAGGAAACATTCTTCTATCTCTGCAATTATTTTAAAATACCTGAAGCAGATTTTTTTTTCGTCTTCTAATTAATGCCTTTTGCTTCTCTACACAGTATTCCTTGTCTTAAATTTTCACTTAAACAAATTTGACTGCATTGAAGGAGAACCAAAACTTCAGATCCAGGCCAGAGTGAGAACACGGACTGGAGGAAAATTGTGTTTTAGTTTCTACATCCTCATCATGCAGCCACCTGTCAACATACACACAGTTACATTGAAGTAACCACAGCACACCTCAGTCCTCTTGTAGAGCAACCCCCAAAGCAGCTACCAGGTTCATGGATGTCTGAGATCTGAGTTAAAAAAGGACTGTGAGAAAGACATGAAACAAATGAACATATCCCAGATTCCAGATGTTTCAGGAGACTGAAGTTTTGGATATGACTTTGTTCATAATGGAAGAGTGAATACATGCTTTTTACTAAATACAGCACAGTGAAAAAAAGTCCGTCATGCATATAATGCAGTCCTTTATTTCTAAAATCTTTCAGAAAATTATTTAATTTTCAGTCTTGCCAACTTACTTGCATTGTAACCTGTCTTCTTCACAAGTGCATTTTGCACTGCAAAAGACTAAAATATCTTGAAAGCTCATAGCACAAAAAAACGTTTTCTTTTCTGGAGCTTCATCAAGAGAGGTATTCCAATTCCACCCTTTGATCATTTTAAGCTCTGCCCTTTGGAAAATTTACAGAGCTAAAATTTGTAACTGAAAGCATTCATGGATTTAGACTAAATCAAGCTGACAGTATTCGCTCTTTCCTCAGATTTTCAGCAGTCCAGTCCCAGGGATTAGGGGTGCAATTCCATAGGATTGTAAATCTAAATTTTTGACTGTCTCAGTCCTCCCTTCCTCTCTATCCCTCATCTTCTCTCCATGATCTACTTTTGCTCAGTAAGCTTCCTGAACTGGCTTGCCACTGGATCGCCCATGTTCCTGATGGATTTAGATGCGTTTAAATTACTCTTCCCTCCCACCTGCCCATGCTCTAGGTTCCTCCTCCCTCCCTTTCAGCCAGCACAAGTAATTATCAGACCAGAAGACGGGCCAGACAGAGGAGCAGATTCAGCTGAAAGTGCCATTAAAGATATCCCAAAATCAAGATCAGTTTTCAGTCTTATGAACAATTAGGCATGGATAATGAAACAAGATAATCTAAAACCAAAACACTGAAACAGGAAAAAAATCCATCCTTTTTAAACACCATAAATTATAAAATATTAAACTGTAACAGAAGACTCATTACATAAATATATCTCTTTCCAGGTTTACAAAGAAAGTCAAAACAAATTTCTCAATTAACGGATTCTTCAGTGAATATCTAGGCTTTGTGAGCAACGTAATATAATCAATATCAAGTCATCTTTTCTTGTCAGGAAGTTAATAGGTATTATTAGCACAGTGTTTAGTGAAATTTTACTGATGGAAAATAGATACTACAAGGGCTAATTTACCTCTGATTACAATATTTTTCCTGATGAAAGTGCCAGAGAAAATCTGCAACACAGAAGTCTTTCTTCTGCAAGAGAAAACTTGGGTAGAATAATATAGAGACAATGCAGATGTTTGCTTTTGAATAAACAATGAATAGAAACAGAGACTGGTGGATGAAAGCACATAGAGGAAAAATGAGAGTATACCATGGTTTCCATGGTGGTTTACTCCCATAATGAAAAAAAGCTAAATCACCTACATCATCTGAAATGGAAACTGTTTTAAAGATGTTATGATCAGGTGTCCCAGAGGAAATAGTGGTCTCCTTGAAATCATTAGTGCCCTAGAAACATGAGATAAAGTGTTAAAGCTGTATACTGGAGGAATTATATTCTCCTGCTTCCTTATGTCCATACAGTCATAAAGCAGTTATGTCTTATGTAGTTACAATTTCACTAAATCCACAGCTCGGTTTTACCTGTCTCTTTCACTAAGAACTACTGAGTTGTGCAGCTAAAGGAATCAGTAAGACTGTCCTCTGCAGCACAGTCTCTTTGCATCTGTTAGCACAATTCAGCGGCACTAACATTTCCTTCAGTTTTGGAGGCCCTTGCTAGACCACCACGTAATCCAGCAGATCCCAGTCCCCCAGCCTGCCCATGTACAGGGCTGCAGGCAGACTCCATGTAGCCCATAAAGCCCATCGGTGACACCTTACTGGTGATGCCAGCTGGCAGAGGGCATGTGATGGTATGAACAATCCCTGTGAGATCTGCCTCCCTTCTGACCTGTAAGAGCCACATCAACAGCTGCAAATTCTATACAGTTACTCTGCTAAAGGCTGTGGTGCTGCCGAGGGTACATCAAAGCAGGGTGTCCTGGCATATATCCCTCCACCCCCAGCTCCTCTAGGTCAGTCCCAGCATGAAGGGGGTGGGACAACTGTGAGTCTAACAAAATAAAGAAAAACTCGGAAGCTGTGATGCCAACCGGCTGAGTAATCATGAACAAGTGCCTTCTCCTTACTTGGCTTTGGTTATGATTTGGGTGGCTCAAATATGACCTCTCATTTATGCTTACTTAGGGCTCGCACTGTAAAAGGAAAGCAACAGCAACAGATGATTGTGAGCTACTAGCAATATACTAGAATATACTAGCAATAATTTACAAAATGATTAGAGATGAGACATGACATGAGTTGCACACTATGAAAAGAGAATGAGATATCAGCCAACAAAGCCTGAAGGTTGGAATGCTTCCAGCAGGGATTTAAGTTGTGTCCATCACAGGGGGACCAACACATTATGGCAATTTCCTATTCAGTTTTGGATTATAAGAATTTTGCATGGAGCGTAGATTTTTCTGTAATGGTTCAGAAGGGCAAATGTGACTTGGCAAGAGAAAAAGGAAGGCAGCTCAATCACCCCATACATTTTTATAAGATAAATTTATTAATTATTTGAGCCTATTTGCAGATGAAACACAACTAGATATAAACAAGATGTAGGGAGACTTTTCCATCTTGCTGACTAGTCTGGACAACTGAAAGTAAGGTTTAAAAGGTCGTACTCTCCTAGACAATCTGCCTTAGATCATAAAGTTGCTTCCCAAACCGAAAAAGCAATGAGTAAGACATGCATAGTAACTGCCCAAACCTATCATTACTCTAACTTCAAGAGGAAATGGAAGAAACCCCTTTCCTGGTGCAGAAAAACATGTCATTTCCCATTGCAGGCAAACATACAAGTCATCCAATGGATGAGAAAAACCCAACAGACTTAAACTGAATGCTTCTCTCACCTCATCCATCTGCAACTCAGAATTCGCGGTTTCAGCCCTTAAACATGCAAGTGGTTCTTTCTTCTGTTAATCTGTCAAAGCTGGTTTTTGACATCAGACTCCAAACCTTCCAAATCAATAAAGGCCATGTTTTTGCATATTGTCCATAATAATAAGCATTTGTATTTAAATTAGTAAATGACAACAGAAGAATCAGGCTCTGAAATCAGACTACTCACACGGTATCAGTGGAACTGCCCTGCCCCTAAACCTACAGTCTGAATATTTACTTCTTTACTATTTAAAATACCATATGCCATGCCCTGCATCCAGCCTTCAAGACAACTTCACTAAGGAAGCAGAAAACTACCTTTTCACTGGAACAGATAGGGAATATCTGATTGAATCTTGCCCTGATGGCCCTAAAATCTCTTCTAGCACTTGCATAGAGTCATAATTGTTCCATTTTCACATGGAAAACCAGGTACAGTTAAAAGCATGTGCGCATAATGCACAGAGGAAATGGAACGAATGTTCTGTTCCTATGGCCCAAAAGGAGTCCTACAGCAAATGAGATTCGACCATTTCCTGAGAAATCTATTGCATTAAAAATAAATAAATAAATAAATAAATAATCCACAACTGCCTCAAAACCTTAAAGGTCTCATTTAAAAAAAAAAAAAAAAAACAACTTTAAAAACAGCTTGATGTTATTTTTTCCCCATATTTGAATGCACAAATTAGTATCAAATACATTTCAGCTATCACTGCATGCAATACCTCACAGCACTGACGTTAGTGTGCTCACTTAAAATGTTTCTTCTAGTTTTAAAGGTCATCAGGGTTTAAGAGGTATGTTCTATACTTAAAAAAAAGTTTCCTCACATTTTAGAGCTATTACTGGATCTCATTATATTTTTCCGAATATCAAGCACATCTCTTAAAGTTTATATTAAGTTTTAAATGAATAAAATTTTGAAAGGTCAAATAAATAATGAGGTATCTCACTGCCACAGGAAATATATTCACTATTTTGCCACAAGATTTTCTAATTCAGTTACTTCTGGAAGAAAATCCTTTGTTGTATTGACTTGTTGCATTAAATTCTGATCATGCTTAGCCTTACAGAATATACAATACAAAACCATGTTAGACAGAAGCATAACAATATCTGTAGCAATGCTTTGCCCTTGATAACCTCTTCTCAAAAATGAAAGTGTGCTGAAATATTTAAGACTACCACCAGCATGAATCCGATGCATCCTATAGAGTCCCCTTTATTGTTGCTTGTTCATTAGGTGACACGGTAGAGAGTGAAGTCTGTTTCTCGCCTAAACTTCCAGAGGATACTGAATTTTTCAGTGTGGGTCCACAGGTTAGTTACTTTATCTCAATATTGAAAAATATACTTGAGTAGCAGTTGTTATCAGTAGCATCTTTTTTTGTTTTGTTTTGTTTTTAGTAAACAGTAAGTTACCCAAACTTCTAGTTTCCATGCATGTCATCATTGTACAATACTGTTTCGTACCAGCTATTTCTAAGACCACAGATATATGGTCACGTTTGGACATTTGTTAGTCGATTGGCATATATTTTATTGACTTGCCTCTCTTGAGGAATCACCTCTCCCAGGTACGGACACATTCCTCTTACACAGTGAAGGAGTTGCTCCTCGTTTCATAGCTTGCATAGAGTTGGATTAGCTTGCAGTATCTTTTAGGATGCTATGAGTAGCATCCAGTTAGGATGCTATGAGTAGTTGAAGTGCTTTGACACTGAGGTCTCATAATTTAAATCAAGTTTGGAGAAGCCTAAGACCAAAGTTATTTATGATATATAAGAATAAACAGATGTGAAGGGACTTGAAGCTTCACTCCCTCACCCCACAGCCTAGAGGCTGGGCAGTTCATGGCCTGCGTATTCTGGGGGGAATTTTCTCAGACTCCCTTGTGAGCTGTTGTATTATACTGGAAAAGTAATCCAAATTCAGATCTGAGTAATTCTATATTAAAGACTCGAGTTTTTGCTGTTGTTCAGTGTAAGCCTCATTAAAAATAAAAATCACAAATCTCATCAGAATACTCTAATCACTGAGACAGTTAAATATTCTGAGGACAACTGCATCTTTGTTGTTGTTGTTGTTGTTGTTATACAAAAACTAGGCAAGTACCTAGACTCTTTGGTAAGTCAAATATTTGACTGCACAAACAGTTTCACTGTGCAAGGAGCTAAGTACCTGTTTGACCATGTTGGTGCATCTCATCCTTTCTCTTTTCCTTCTTTTTCCCCTTCTCCAGAAACAACTCCCTGCACATCTGAACCAGCACCTCTGGGTAATTGCTCAGTAAGAGACCAAGGATTGTGTTAGGCTGTAGGCAGTAAGCATTTCAATACTTATTTCTGAGAAACTACTGCTTTGAATATTAAAAACGTATATCCAGGGAAAAAAAAAAAAAAAAGTCTTGTGATTAACAAAATTGTCATGAGATAATACACTTACAAAGCACCATAACCAAAATCTTAATGTGGTTCTCAACTGAACTTCCAGAAAGAGGTTTGAGCATTAGAAACTGGAGACCAACCCCAAACTAAACCTTGTCCAAATCTGTGGTTTAGGATGAAAGACAGAAGGCCTGCGGTTAGAATTCTCACCTCTAAGAGTGTTTAGGTATCCTGAACTTGACAGCCTCATAAGCCAAATATGCTTTAGCTTTTACTATCTATAACTTTTACATTTTAATACTTCTAGTATAGCTATCTAAACAGCTTAACTTTCATAAAACTTTCTGCTTGCTAAAGCTTTCTGCTAGCTTTACAGCTGGGTAACAAATTTAATTCAGCTTTATGTTCTATTTCCCCCCCCCCCTTTTTCTTTCTGGAATAATTATCTGCAGGAAAATTCTTTTATGTTTTGTTTCTTTGCCATAATTGTGTAGAAGAGCCTTGAGGCAAATTAGAAATATGATAATCAATAACTGAGTTTTATTAAGAGATTGAATTTAGATAGACATGCAAAAATGAACAATAATGTAACAATTTATTCCGCTACATGGCTTTCTACATAAGATTTATTCAGAAAGATGCTGAGTGAGACAAAAAAGTTCATATTGGTGAACAACAGCTTTATTTATTTCTTTTTTTTTTTTTTGACTACGTTATCGCATACCAGAGATGACACTTTCAACCAATTACATAAGATTTTTTATAACCACAAGACTGACTATCCTAAAATCTTGTCATATAGCAACTTCTGAGAAGAATCAGAACTTATATGAATGACTATATGAGTATACACTGCCATTTACTAAATTATTTGGGGGATGGTACAGAAGGAAGAGCAGAAGAGAGATCCAGTGAAAAAACACCTACCTTTTTCTATATAATGAACTTTAATGAATTTGAAAGAGAAAAACAATCAAATTATTTAAGTGACTAAGCAGAAATAACAAATTGAACACTTCTGGCATTGTCATATCTACAATAAATATCAGTATACTTAAATATTTTGGTCCAAGTAGCTTGACAAAAAAGAGCACAACTGAAGGTTCAAGCTCTTCGCTGTTGTGAAATTACTACGGTACAGTCTAGATGCAGGAGGAGGGCTTCAACAATGCCACAGGAAGCTAAAAATCCCACACATTTTCAAAGCAGGCAGCTTGCACTCAGAGAAACTGCTTAAGGCTCAGTCCAGCACCACCTTTAGCTTCTAGTATAGCATGAAGAGTCCTTGGAAGAGGTACCAGATACCTGATGAGATCAGATGAGCTGGACTGATGTGAGGACATTAGGAAGAGGAGGAGATGTAGCGAAGGGCTTTACCCACCTCACCCAGAATACCGTGCCTTCAGAGGCACCCTGGCCTCCAGAAGACTTGCTGGTTCTTTTTTATCCCTCCAACCTCTCCAGAACCTGCTCTGCCACTACTATAAAACTATACTTTGCCTATGAATCGTTCTGCTTTGTTGTGGTTGCCCTTTTCTGCACTGAGACAGTACTATAGTAATTTCACAACAGCAAAGGGTTCAGCCTTCAGTCAGGCTCTCACTGACACAACACATTTAATCACAAGAAAGTTAAAAGAAAATATGCAAAGAGGTATTGCCTTTCCTCCTCTTTCAAGTCTGAAATAAACATGAACAAACTGTCTCACACTATGCCAGACCTGTCTAAATAGATCTGTATCTTTGGAAGAAAAGAGGTGATGCAAAATAGGAAAGACATAAATTGAATTAGATAAATAAGCCCCAGAGAATGTTGATTTTATTTTATAACCCAAGTGATCAAATATATCAAAGAAATTCAATCAAAAGAAAGGTGTGGTTTGAGCTAACATTTCTTTGACCTTTAAGAGTCTGTGATTAACAGAAACTTCATTAAAAAGTGCAATTAATGTCTGAATGCTTAAAGGAGTTTCTAGGTGATCACATTTTAAAAAGTTTTAACTAATGTCATACAAACCAGTGATGAATGTTTGCTACAGAGCTTTCTCTCTAAAGATGCTTAAAGCATAGACGACTTTCTTTTCATTCTAGGAGTCTCTGCCTCAGTCCTTTCATATTCTCACTGTGCCAGACATTATGGTAGCCACAAAAACGACAGACAGTATTATCCAGATAGTGGTGACAAGGGAAAGTTTCAAGAAAGAATATCATAGAATCATAGAATGCTCTGGGTTGGAAGGGACCTTAAAGATCATCTAATTCTAACTAATACATAGTTATTTTCTTAGGAAGATCTTAGAGCGATGTTTCTTTCTGCCATTGTTCCAACTGAGCTGTTTTACCTACAGAACATCATTGCATCAAGCAAATACATCCATCCACGTGCATCCACTGTGAATATTCTAAATCCTTTGTTTCAACTACGGGAAACCATTCAACTCCGTGTCAGCACAGAGCCTGCATTAGAATCATTGGAATTGTGAGGTAGAGCTATCTGAGATTAACTTCTTTAGCATATACTAATGTTAACTGCTTAATTGAATTTTCAGACGACATTCTATTAAATATTGAATAGTACCATTAGGTAATCATAAGAAAATGCTATTTTTTTGTGAGGGCTTGAATCTGGTACTTGAATATAAGAATTATTCATTGATTTTTTCTATTTCCTTTAGATACTTTTCAGAAATATCATTGCAGTTCCATCTGCAATGTTCCACATTTAAAACATCGTTATAGCATACAACCTGCTGTAAGCAATACATTTTGTCCAATTTTTCACTTCCAGCCTAGAAAACTCAAAGCCAGAGCTCTGACACATTAGTCACACAATCAGCTAAATTAGGCTACTCCAGTTGGTTTAACTGGCAACTTTCAAGCATGCAAAACAAAACAACAAAGGTTTTAATGGTTTAAAACCTCCAAAGTGGATCATAATACAAAATGTATTGCTCATCAGCTGGCATAGAAGGCAAGGAATGCCATATGCTTTCAGTTTCATTTGTGCTGTTTGTCTTTAATACTAAACCCTAATGCAATACACTTTCTATTACTCTGCCATGTCAACCTTTTTTTTATGTATAAGGGGGTCAGGAAAACAAGACAATACTGGTTTTGATAATCACAAGCCAATACAAGCTCTACTAATTCCAGGGCAGCTGAGAGCTATGGAGTAGTAAATTACATTTTTTTCCATGCATGAATTAGAAGGCCCGTATTTAACAATACAGTCAAAATAGTTGTTTGGATGGCTACCTATATGCTTGAAGTTACCTTTTAGACCAACTGGAAAACAAAGCAGCAGTAAGTCAAAAATACAGATGAGCAACTCAAGTTTTAAAGTGCCAATGCAATAGTTAAGTCCTCCATATGTAAGTAAGGTTAACTAGCAGGTGGAGAAGGGAGTTTTCTGCCAGAGAGCACAGCACTGATGGATACAGGAGAAACACTTTTTCACTTACAATAGGGCAAGTGCCTTGGTGACAGTGCCTCTCCACACTGCAAAGCAAGAAGTCAGTACTGTTTATGAAAACCAGGTCTCTATCTGACACTATTCCAAAGTTCCCATATCCCTACCAAGCCGCTGGTGTTTGTTTTCATCATGTTCAACACCCCTATAGACAAACAACAGTGTGGGGGAAAGCAACATTGAGCATCTGTGAGATTAAACTTAATAAGGCAAAATACTTCAGTCATAACCACATGATGGATTAACAACACAACTATTGTCTTTGAAGTCAAAAAAGAAGAGGAGACAAATAAAATCAAGTAAATTTCTGAGGATCCTTTGCCCTTATATTATCCTTTCAATCACCAAGTTATTTCCTCTTTATAAGGCAGTGGAGGTTCCTTTTTAATGACAAGGTATTTTCATAAGCACATAATGGTCTTGTCAATGGCAATAACAACCATCAAGTGACTTGAGCAACATTAGAATTTTTCCTGTATCATTGTCATGATCCTGTCAACTGTGTTTTGAATGACTGCTGATCAGGACACCCCCCCAAAAAAATGGAAGAGCTACAATACTGGCCATTCATTTAAAACCCTTCTTCTCTTCTCAACTTCTGGTTCCTTCAGAGAACTTATTTCTGCATGCAATTCTGTTAGTCACCTGATGGAAGGTATTATATTGCTTCCTTACTCCCCTTACAGTTTGCATAGAATTTTAAGTACTTTTCCGATTCTATTGCAATCTCTTTTGGTCCTCCATCTTCTCTCATTGTGGACAAGTAATATGCTGCAATATGACATGAAAAGAGCTCAGAGAAGGCAGCTTGCCAGCTGGCCACTGTCCTGGAAACTCTCTGGGACAACAACAGAAGGCAGCAAGCTGAATTACTAAAAAGAAACACGGGTGAAGACAGAAAATGCAGCTTCATAAGAGATGCTTTATAAACTAAAGCAGGAAAGAGAATGAATTGGATAAATCTGATGATCACTGAAGGAATGGTAATCTATAAGTGCACCTAAAACTCCAGACTATCAAACTCCAGAAATTCATTTTGAAACAGTAAAAGAGCAACTGCCTGGTGAGGAAACTGGAAGAGATTGATGATCACATTCAGTTCTGTCTGTTTGGATGATGGAAAACTTGAAGATATGCAGCTGAACGAGGAGAAAGAAGAGTTAAAAAGTCAAGCAAATTTTGCTGAAGAAGAGCACATTAATTATCTTCTAGAGAGAATTAAGTCCCTGCAGTCTTAAAACACTTTAAACACAGTTTCACTGGGAGAAGGTCAGAGAAGCAACTGCTTTGTTCTCAGTTAAGAAAAAACAAACCAACCCCAAACAAAAAAAATGGGAAAACCCCAGGGAACCATATATTTTCTAAATTGTCTGTTTTATTTTAGAAAAAGCAATTAGAAATAAAAATTAAAATGCAATTAAAATACAAATCCCAGCCCTCCTTCATGTATCTGTGAAGTATTCATCAATTCAATGACTATATCTGTCAAGTATTAATATTTTCTAAATAAAAAGCATACCATGAGCTAAAAGTTTCTTTTTGGGGCAGTGAATTTTATGATCTTAAATAAAACACTGGTCTTAATACTTACTCTTGAAGCTCATGACAGCATTTTCTGCAGGCTTTACAATCTTCTCTAGTGCCTGCTTTAAGACCACAATCTAAGAATGACTTCACTACATGTAAATGTGCTAAGGCATAGATTAAAGTTTAATTAACCAGATTAATGTTTTTCAGTGTCATCTTCGCAGGAAAAGCCTATCTAACTGTAGGGAGAAATATTTATATAATTTTAAAATTAAATTTCAAATAGTGAAATAGAAGTATAATTCTAAGTCATTTTATTCTTAGTCCTAAACTAACAACATTCAAGCCTACACAGATGAGAAGCCTTTAAAGGTTTTGATTTGCTTAAAATTAATCCAATATTTATGTTTAAACTAAAGTTTAAAACTTTTTTTTGGGAAAATAAATTAATTCTTGGTGTAAAGCCTTCACATCTGTAGAATTTATCAAGATCTTGGCAATTTTTCAACAATCTTCAATACCTTTAAGTGAACTGCTTTCACGTAAAAATTTACACTTGTGCTCTGAACTTACCTAAACTCAAACCCTGTCCAAGTGGACAGAAGTTGTTTGAGAAGCACTGAACATCCGAGGTCTGCAGGGACCTATGATGATCACAAGTTCATCTAGTCATCTACAGCAGACTGCTCAGGACCACGTCCCATCAGATTTTGAGTAACTCCAAAGATGGTGACTTGATAACCTCTGTAAAACCTATGCCAGTGCCTGACCACCCTCACAGTAAAAAAAATCTTCTGGTTTAAACGGCATTTCCTGTATTGCATTTTGTTCCCATTGCGTCTTGTCCTACCAAGGAGCACCAGTGAAAAGAGCCAGATTGATAAGATCTGCCCTGTGCCTTTCCTGCTTCAGGTTAAGCAAACCTAGCTCTCAGCCTCCTCCTGTATGGCAGATACTCCGCTCCTTCAGGCAGCTGGACCAGCTCAGTATGCCCACATCTTCCTTGAACTGGGGTGCACAGAACTGGGCATGTTGTTCTAGCTGTAGCCTCACCAGTGTATTCAAACAGTGCATATATGTTTTTATATGCCAGAACAATGAGCTTATGGATAATTTATTGAATAATATTCACAGTGGTTCAACTTACAATCACACTCTCCTGCATTTAACTAATGCAGTTACAAAAAAATCTTTTATCTCAACTACTTCTGACTGCAGAGGTGAGCTGAAACATTTTTTCTTTGCTTTTAGATGGCACATTTAGTTCTCTATTTCTGCTCCAAGACCCCTTTTTTACATCTTTGAGAGCTGAGTTTCTATTATGCATGAATTCTGCTTTGCTGACTAGCTTCAAGACTTACATTACATGAAGTGAGATTTTTAGCCCTGGAAGAGAACAAGCATCATCTCTATTGTTTTTGGCAAAGAGCACAAGCACTAGCAGGTGCTCCATTTGTTTGGCCTCCAAAGCGAAAGCCAAGAGGGATCAGCAGTGGAATCTCTAGGCATTTAAAACTTCCAAATTTACTAGCTCTTCAATAATCTGCCACTCTAGGAGTAACCCCAAAGTTTCAATTCTGCCACTGTTCTGAAGAGGAAAAGAGATTGGATAAAGAATTCACATACTTCCAAGGCCATTCCCTGATTTGCAAACCTTTACCCATTACCACATTTATATAACAGACTGAACATTCAGGAGCCATCTGTTCTTCAGTCTGCTCCCTGTATTTTGGGACCACGGACCTACCAGAGCAGCCATCACCCACCTCCTACCTGAATACGGGGGACTTGCACGCGCTACTCAGATCTCTGCAGCCAGATGCTGCCTCACCTGAAATGCTCTGGCAGTTAGAAACACAACTCATTTCTGGGAGCAGAAACTGATATGGGTTCAGAATTTCCTTCTCCAGGGAAGGGAAAGAAAAAAGTTTGACATTAAAGACGGTCTATAATTCAAGTTTTGATTATATATAATCACGCATCTGTGTCTGAGTGACCTGGATATCACTGTGAGCGAATTCTCAAGAGGAAGCTAAAGCAAGCTCTGGAAATTCCTTCTTTTATATCATCAAAGTACATGGAGTAAAACTAAAATTATGTCTATTTATTCACTGCCAGTTTCCAATTTCTGTAAACCCACAGAGGTTTTGTAGGTTACTGTTACTCTCATGAAAGTCCATTTCTCCTGCTAGTCTCTCAGAAAACATCTACTTATCTCCATCCAAATTTAATATCAGAGCAAATCTTCCCTAGTATTTCCATCATTTTATGATATTTTGACATTTTTCAGGATAGCTTAGGCTACCCCAGTCACAACTATTCTTGGATATGTTCAGTTACAGAATTAATATAGACAACACTTAGAACTTTTAGAAAGATTTCCTTCCCAGAACAGCCCTCTGAAACCACTGGGGAAACCTGTAGTTTTGGGGGTTTTGTTGTCTTTATTTTTTTAAACAACACTAATTAATTCCTGAGATCTTACTTCTTGTTAATCTAGTGCTTTTAAACATTCAATGGATATTTTAGCAAAAATATTTTTTCTAGTACTTGTAGATCTAAAACTGAGAGAAAATACTTCACTCAGGAAGAGACAGTAGCTTTTTGTTCATGCAACCTAATCCTTCTTTACTAATCACTGTGGCAGCCACTGAACAGATAAACTGAATCTCTCATGATAAATTAATATAAACATATTAACTCCTTTGATAAAAGATTTGTTCTTCAATCTCAGCAGAACTGGTAGTTTCTAGCATCCCTCAATGCTTCCGATGGAGTGGTTAATTTACTTGCCACAGGATTTTGGGGCACTTTGTATGCAAGCCACCAAGAGAAGGTCCTCTGACTGTTTGCATTTTTTCATGTCAGATCTCATCACTTGGACAAACACATCCCCTGAAGTGAGAAGCCAGGAAACTGTGAGACCACTCCAGTGCACCTTTGGATCCCGTGCTTCAGCACAGCAGCTCTCGACACCAAAGCAGCTTTCTAAGAACAAGCTAGAGCGGGGGATCCCCGACAGAAGGATCCTTCTTTTCCATTCACCTCACTAACTACTCCTGTTAACAGCTTTCTGAGAACAGAAATGATGAAATGCTTTACCAGGCTTTGCAATATATAATGTCTAATACATGGATTTCAGCTGTCGTCCCATCATGTTACCACCTCCTACCCTACTCTCTCTGTCCCTTTTCACAAACTTCAATTTGCTTTGCCAGGAGGAAAAAAAGATGTCAAAAAGAGAAAATGAAAATACTGTTATAATACCACATAAATATGTGATGAGCCTGCATCTCCAATACTGCATGCAGCTCTGCTCCCCTCCCCAACTCAGCAAAATAAATAATAATAATAAAAAAGTAATAAAGAAATCATCAAAAATGCTGATGAAAAATGTGGAACTGCTTCCAAACAAGGAGCAATTAAGCAGACTAGAATTCCTCAGCTTACAAATCAGATGCCTGAGATGTGCTCTCTATATGCTTACAATCCAGTTTATTGCCAGGCCACCAAAGGAATTCAGTAGAGATGGGCAAGAGTCCCCAAAAAGAACAAAGTTATTCAGCCATTCTAAATATGCACTTTGAAATCAGACTTTTTTTTTTTTAAATCATTTTTTACAGGTATTTTACATGCTATTTATTTATATTTTACATGCTATATTTTACATGCTATTTCATGACATTTTATTTCCTTAATCAAAATTATATGCAGTATGGTCAGTTGCTTTACAGCCAAGTCCATCAACATTATCATGTTTACTATTACAAACTGCCATTCAGGAAAAAAAAAAATCAAGTCAATTTTAGAAGAAAGACTCTCAGTCAGACAATGTTCAGTTTCATTCGTATTCATGTACTCGCTTCTTTACTGTTTGAACCAAGTATTGGAGTTACTTTTAAATGTTGGATACCTTGGCAATACCAGCAGTCCTATAAACACCCCAGTCAGCTCATGTCCATCACATTGGCATTGACTCAGTGTCCAATAAGTACTCTTAAACTATTTGATAGATAAAGTAGCACCTGATTATTTGAACAAAGTTGAACTTGTTACAGCTTCTTGGCAAGCTGTTGCAATGAACAATATTTAATCAAACATGTATTGTGTGTATATACTGTAAATATATACAGCACATATATTTTCCTCCAGTATGAATTCCAGAATTTTCATAATAAACTAGTACCTTCGTTAATATTCCTTTGTTCTGAGGATCTTAAAAAAATGTTACTATGTACAAACCTTAGATTTCTTTTCACTTTATCAATTTTTCTCCATAGTTCCTTGTCTGTACCATGCATTTATTTCTATCATCTTCCCACTCTTTACATTTGTTACAGCATTTTTAGTTTTTTTTTCTTACAAATGCTGTAGTTCCGTCTCTAAACCAGATTTTATAGTATAGCATATTAAATCTCTTAAAAATTACATTAACACACTCTGCAAGATATTTGCTAGAGGGACTTGAGTGCCACACAAAGCTCTGAAAACACTTTAATTAAAAGAAAAAACTTAGTGTTTTACATTTTAAAATATTACAGTAATAAGAACACAACTTTTAATGAGCACTAATTCATATTAACATTTTGTCATATAACCAACTCCTTTAATTTAATATTAATTTCAGTTTATTATAGGTTTTATAGATTTTCTTTGCTTTCTCAAGTCTGTTTATTCTCATCGGTTCATCTTTCTAATGAAGTCACTTTAAGAAAATCAACTTTTGTCCGATCTTAGTTTACAAACAGTAAACTATAGACAGAGTTACGGACTCACTGAATTAATGAAGCATTTAATAATCTACTGTGCTGCCTTTTATCTAGAATACAACTTTTAATGAATACAATCCCTAGATTGTTTTATTTCACATTACTATGGATGCGCATTGCTTTGTATACAAAATAGTTCAGAAAATTAAAAGGTGCTTACTGAGATGAATGAATAAACCTGAAAATAAAAACATACAATGAATTAATAAATTGAATGCTATGAATTAGTAAGAGTAGTATAAGATCTGGTGTAATGGATTTACCATTTCACCTCATCATTTATCATTTTTTTCCAATCTCATTTTGAAAAGAGTTCAGCAAAGTGCAAATGTCTGAAATTATTTTATTGGGCATTGACTAAGCTTAATAAATATTATTTGCTTTGAGATAGGACAAAGTATATAGGTATATACCTACAATGTAGGTATAATTACACATGCACCTCTCCCTGTTTTGGAGGAATGAAGCAGTGGCCTCATACAGTAACTAAATAGAGCAACCAACATAAATCATCATTATTATTTTCAGAAGGAAAGCATTTTCAGTCTAAATACCTTGAAATCACCGTAGAAAGCTAATAAATTACTAAACACTGTATTACCAGTTTACAAATACAGCTGCTGACTCAGATAGAGCAGGTGGCAATAAACAAACCCATCTGCCATCATATGCTATATGACTGCAGGTAAAATTCACTTATATTTGGGTCTGGAAATTATTAAAATCAATAGAAATATTTTTAAAGATTTTTTTTTTCCCCTAACAAAATATTTAATTTCTAAAACATAACCTTTTAAGAGACCAAAAGAAAGGTCAGGTGAAAAAGAAAACTATTTGATGCTGGAAGATCCTGAGTGGACTACGGGCAATCACGTGGTGAGGCCCACACAAATCACCTAACCACAACCTTTCCCCAGGGGCTAGACAAGCAAAGACGAGGGCCTGCCAGGAGCAGCAAGGGCACAACTTAATTTCACTCCTGGAGATTTCATTCTCATCATAGTCGCCTCAGGTAAGATGAATCCTTAGTTTCAGAACCACCACAAATGGACAGGTGATTTTTTTGCCTTCCTTTCACACCTACAAGCTCACTACTATGATCCCACTTAATTTTTACAGGTTTTTTCTTCCCAAAAAAGAGGCAGTTATGTGTAGCCCAAGTCAATTTTAATGCTCTTTTAGTAACTGTTTCTTATTCAAACTACACACAGGCCTGTGGTTTTGCAAATTAAATAATGGATTTGCCATATTATAAGCACAAAATACAATTTCTACTATTAGGAACAGAGACCCTTCTTCACCTTGAAGTGCTTAGCTACAGACACTAATCATTTTGTCTAGTTTTTCAAACAGAAGTATATATGTCTTTTCTCTACTTCAGTACCTTTGAGCTATGTAGTGTCTGAAGACTTACTACAGCAATCTGCTAATGTTGTATGAAATTAAAAATTCCTATTCAATGCATAGAGAGATTATTTTGTGCATTCACTATGGCAGTATTTGTTCCAAAACTCAACTGAAACATAAGCGAAAACTATGTAAGAAGTTTCTCTATGCCACTGTTAAAGGAGTCAAATGCTGGGAGAAGAGTTCATAAAATTAAGGAAAGCGTGCTGAAAAACAGACTACCATCTATTCCTGGTATTTCTTACTTTCAAGCAGAAACACTGACCAGGCAACAGAGTGCCTCAAAACAACATTAATTGATGCAAAAAAAAAGAATAATATTTAAAAAAATAAAATAATATTGGAAAATCATATTATACTGTTGCTCCATTCACTGCTGCAGGTATCTATTAACTATCTATATATTAAGTATTAATTATTAAATTTATTAATCACTAAATAGAAGAATTAATTTAGTAATGTGATCCAGATTGGCAGACTCCTGTACCCACTCCAATAGCTCTGTGTGTCTGGCTGTGTAACTTGTAACACTAAGAATCAAAGACTTTTAAGACACCTTATGCTTTGGTTATGTGTAACAACAACAATAAACAAACAAAAAACAAAAGCACATAAAAAAAAAGAGTGCAAAACAAATCAAAACACATGATGACAAGCGTTATTCTTTACCTCTAAAAGCACCATTAGCATGCCTGGATGGCACTTCTTCAAGCCCAGACGGTTGATCTACCAGAACAGGAGTTTAGTACAATCCGGCAGATTTTACTATGAACATGCTTACACTAAATGACTTAAATTTTCTTCAGTAATTAATGACTTGAATCATACCAAATGTTTTCATTATACTGTGTAGGTCTTTCACAAAGCTATCATAAAAATTTAAGTTACAAAATTGCATACAAACACTTTGGAAAAACGCTTTGATGTTCCAGTGCCTTTCTAATATAAAAATAACTTCATATGAAAGCTCTACAAATTTAAATATTTAATTTAACCATATTTAACATTTTCTAGGATTCAACTATTTCTTCCTTTATGTCAGAAGTGCTTTTTTCTTGAAATCTGACTCTGGTCACTAATCAGTTGTACATACTCAGCTGATGTGCAGAATTCCTTTCTATCCTGTTTCTTTTATCATCTATCAGAGTCAATATTTCTATTCAATCCTTACGACATAGCTGAGAATGTCCCACGTGAATATTACAGAGACCACAAGATCTGAACGCAGCTGATGAACAAGTACAGTTATCCCAGGTTATCAGTAAAGGAACTGTACATGGCACAGGCCACAGGATTTCAGGCATACCGTAGAACAGACCAGACATATTAATGATGTCTCCAAGACACTGTTTTTATGAAAAATTATCATCTTGAAAAAAAAAAAAAAGAAAAAAAAAGCAAGTTATTAAAAAAAATCCTAATTCAATTCTAAGTAGATTTAGCCTTTTCCAAAATAATTTTGTTAATAGCAAAGAGTTATTAATTAATATTAAAAGTTCCACAGTCTCATTATTATTATGCCATGGTTTGTTTTTTTGGTCTCTCACAAGCCAGAACTCAGGAGTCTGAGTTTTCCGAGCGGTACTCAAGAGGGCCTGTGCTCTTTCAACCTAACTGCATGCCCCAGCCACCAGTAATGGTGGAATCTCACTGCAGTTAACGCATTCACTTCTTCCCACAATCCTCTGTCAGATAATCCTCACTCATATCATGCCCTGCCAGTGCCTTATCATTGCCCCAGTACTTTATTTTCAAAGGTATTTTTCAAGATTTTTTCCTTCTAGCCCACGATTTTTTCCCACTAGTCTATTCCCAAAATATATAGCGTTTTTTAGATATCTAGAAAATAGCCATCACCTTTAGCTGTTCAGATCTGGATATCACGTGAAGGAGTCATGTATTATTTTTAATTTCCTCCTAGTGATTCTCAGAAACGAGTTTTTAGTTATTTAAACTCAAAACCCTGCTGACTGTTATATATGACAGTCCTATATATGATCTTCCCATTGTCTTAGCAACTGTTTTGTCTCAACTTATACAAGGATCTACTTTCCTTCTGCTTTCCTCTCCAATGACCCTTCATACAATATCTTACGCTCTTCCATGAAAGCCAACTCACCACCAAAGTTTACTGAAAGGAAATACTGGTATCAACCAAAGAAGCAACATTAAAATCTAAAAACTTTCCGTATCTGCTTTTTATGGACATTTCCATTGAGCTGACATTTGGTTGATACACAGAGCAAGCTGAATGCATCTCTAAATATGTGAAGACAGGAAAATAACACACAAATAGAAGATAAGGAATTACTATGGTGTTCTCAAAAAGGTAAGAGCACTCATCAGACTCATTTTAGTCCTCTGGAGAACCATTAGAACGGGTAGTAAGTAAAAATGAAGATGATAAAGGAAATAAAGAAATAGAATCATTTGGAAATAACCACAGCCTTACAAAACTATGCATTTTGAACACAGGCAGATGAAAATCACAGGCCTGACCTTAAATGTAACACCTTTCTTTACAGATTGTGTTATTTGTATTAGACATGTCAATCAAATATAGCATGAATTTATTTCAGTGGCTGTGAAATTTGATTAAAACTTAATACAGTCTTTCTTTTTCAAAGCCTGAATGCATTTAGATGGTCAACTACCTGTGAAATTGTGATTTTGCTTGTTAACTGTTCATGATTTTTACTTTTAGGAAACCAATTCTCCCCCCCTCCCTTTTTTTTTTTTTTTTTTTTCCTGAAGGGCAGATAAAACCAGCCCTTCAATATTAACAATTTCAAATCATGAGGCAATTTTAAGGCTTCTTTTACAGTAAGAACCTCAACTGGAAGCACTGACAAACTTTATGCTTAATTCTCCAAATAAAATTCTTAAAATACTGGCATTTTATTATGAGAAACTAATGCTGGAAATTATGAAATCCAGTTCTGTTCAACTGGATTTCTTCCTCAAGCAGTTTAAAAACCTGGGTTGCCAAACAAAAAATGGGAAGACAACAAATTATTTTGTCAATATGAATGATAAAAATCATGACAACTACTAATTATTATTACTGTCATATGGAAATGATGCACAGCCCTGAAAATGTTTATCAACCACTGTATAAATATTAGGTAAATTAGGTCAGAAAGACATGTTTTTTATTTATTTCCCACAGCTTAGGGAAAAAAAAAAAAAAGCTATAACTAAGATAATTCCATCGCTGTGCAGCAATAAGAAGGCTCCAGGTTTTAAGTCCTAATTTTCAGCTTTCCTTCAATCCCTACAATGAACAGTTTCAAAGGTACAAATAGGAGCGAAGGCATTTTATGATTAATTGCATTTTATGATTCTGATCTCAGCTAGATAGGTCTATCTCATTGTGGCCATGTTTCAGATGCAGTATTTTTATGATAAAACAACATCAATTGCACTCATATCTGCAGCTCCAAACTGGGAAGACTGGACTTAAAATTCTTTCACTACTCACACCTCTTTAAAGTAAGTAACTTCAATAATTATTATATTCTTTTTATCATAGTCTTCAGGGTGTAGAGGAAAAAAGATATCCAATCTTTCTTTCATGGGAGACTTTTAATAGCAGCATGTAATTATTTTACTGTATTTACTTATAGAGATGAATGGTACAGTTGGCTGAAAGAAATACCAACAATATACAGTATGCATACTAGGTGATATGCATGCATCGTCTCCACTCAGGTAACCAAATTCATTTGAAGCTGCAGGACCACTTGTCTCTTCCTCCTGAAGTCAGCAGTTTGAAAGGCTGCATTTCGTCATTTATCATAATTAAAACTATTGAAATCATAAGTGTAATTCCACTATTATCAACTAAATCAGTGATAATTTAGTACTTTTTAAGGTTGTCGTTACAACATACAGCTTAACCCCACCAAAATTAATGCTAAATGTTATACCTGCAATAGTCCATCCTGGTCTGAAAAATCTAGTCTAATTTTTATATCTTTACTTATCACTTTTAAGATGTTAGAATATTTTTAGAAATATTCCACATAAGGCTATGCAACCTCCCAGAACTAACGCAAAAAATTGTCTTTACTTTCCAGGAAACAATCTCTTTTGTGTTTAGAAACAAAAGTGGAAATATTCCCAGAACTCAGTTTTATGGTTTATTGTATCCTTTCTTCTGTCCTTTCAAAAGACAACAAATGTTTTTAGGAGCAGTCAGTTCTTTGGCAAATATTTGGCAAATAACTAGAAAAAAAATTATACTCCTGTGCAGTATCACAATTGATACTTTAACCTGTAGCTGGAGTTCTGCATAAACCGTATCATAAATCATTTTGGCCTCTGATTTCACATTTTGTCTTTTGGTGAATATGATGGGTTGCACCACCTTTTCTTCAGGGTTATCTGGAGACCCGCTCCTATAATAAGATCTTGTTTTCAGTTGCTTGTGACAAGACTGAATATTGGCTCTGAAAACCCTTGATTTCCAGACACCTGGGCACCTTGGAAGATGCATGGACAGCAAGGCCAAAACTGAGGTAGTGTCCCTGGAGAGCCAGGGGCGCCATGGTAGACTTGTACTACTCTATTTCTCTGTTATCACTATTAACCTGAAATGCACAGTCAAGGCTTCAACACTTTTCTCTGCCAAGGCAAAGATGATTTACTGCTGGCTAACAGTTACCTGATGAGGCATAGCAGCAGAGATGTGGTGCAGATGTAAAGATTCCTACCACACAACAGCGCTTTGTGACATGAAGCCTCAGCACGTGCAGTGGGCCTGCAAGTAAGGAGAGGCCTCTGCTGTAAGGACAGGCCACAGCTGCCTCAGGCCTGTCCCAGCGGGTTCCAGAGGCCCCACCTCAGGCTGTGACTGGGCCAATCTGGTTTTATTTGGCAATAAACTAGTTGTCCCCAAGCTGAGTCTATTTACACATGACAGTAACTGCTAAGCCATTTTCCTGTCTTTACTTCCACCACAGCTTTTCCATTTTGGTTTCTGCCCAACCTGTTGAGGAGGTGAGCAAGCAGCTGGGTGGTGTCTGCCAGCCAGCCAGAGATAACCCACAACACACACACAACTGTTTGATGGTTTCACAGTAGTTTCCTTCATCTAGGAAATGACTAAAGGCTGTGCTAGAGAAATAATGTGATCATAAAATGGTACTGACCCTGAAAAGCTTGAATCTAAAATAACTCTAACCAAACACTGCTTAAGGTAGAGCATCAGCTGTAACTACCTGAAAGCAGTGATGCACTCAAGGTTTTCTGTAGTGGCCTCTTCACTAGCAAAAGCCATCAATTCATATTACATTGGACTGAGTAATATCCAGAAAAACTTAATACAAATATATATATATATATAATATATATATATATATATATAAGTTCCGTAAAATTGTGATCAAGAACAACAGGCCTCAAATTTTCAGGCATGCTGACCAAATTAATTACAGAAATCAGTGTTAGCAAAATAAAAATTGGAAATGTGCTAATTTTCTTAATCCACTAGAATACACCTAGATCTGTAATCTATGCTAAAGTCATTCCTTTCTTAAAAATAAGAGATATATAGTTTGAAACGTTCAAGTGTTATATTGATAAGAAGTCAAAAAATAGTACATATGCACCATACTTTTTCAGATTACCTTCTGTATTAGGAACAAATTGGTCTACTCTCAATACCTGTGCACATGGCATCCAGCCCTCTAATGCCCTTACTAATGCCCAGCAGTAACAGTGGCAATGCTTACCTGTCCCCAGCCTCTTCCCCTTGCATCATGTTTCTCCCCATCAGTAGTCAATCAAGATCTTTTTGCTCATCAGCCTTGAGTTTCATCCACATTAGGTGCAGTAGAAAAATTGAACTAAATCAGGAGGCATTTTATTTCTTTTCTTTTAAACCAGACTCTCAAAGAGCTTCCATGTATAGAAATGGTAAACGACCTCACACAGAACTCTGCAGCACTGCATGAGTGCCCAGGCTAGCTCAGGTATTGCTCTTATGGCACTGAATTGTGCCATGCAGACCCAGCTTTAAAATAAATGGATGATATGACTCTCAAAGCCTGAACTCAACATGCATGATTCCCACACAAGATGCAATTCCCACTAAAATAATGTACGCAGTCAGTGAGTCGCTTAAGCTGTGAGCTTAAACTGGTAAAAGAGGAATCTTAAAAACAAACAACATAACACAACATACCCACCTTTCCAACTTTTAAAGTGAGGGATTTATGCATTAGTATAGAGGTCTGCCCAAAGGCAGGTAATTGCAGTTCCAAGGCCTCAGTCAGCAGCTTCTTTGCATTTGGGGGAGATCACAAACATACAGAATAATATATAGGTCAAAATACATTTTAATAGGCACGCGGTTCACAAACACTCCTGAAGTATGCATTAACCACAGATCAAGTGATACTCTGTATGCATTCATTGCTCTCTTGTTCCAAGTTACTTTTATAAAGCCAAATCAGACATGCCTTTTATGAACACAGCACTATTAGAAGGGCAAGCCCACCAAGTATCAGTACCAATTTTAATAAAAATATCATTCATTCAGTCAACAATTTATAAGAATAACTAGGCTATTATACGGACCATAAACATCATATTAGTTTAGCAGCTGACAGTTCATTTTAGTGCATTCCGTGTGCTCTCCATTTTCTTTTTATTGTTTAATGAATGAACATCATGGATTCAAACACTAAGAACTCTATTTTCTATTTCCCTTAGATTATCAAAGGCCAGATAATAACATATAAAAAATGTTAATATACTTATCCATTACTCATGACTTGATAGTGGAGGATGAATATCTTATCACACTTAAAATAGATGGCTCAGGTTGTCAGCGGGAACTTGATTAGTTTGCAAAAGAAACTTGCTCAATTTGTATGCTTGTGAGACACACTGTCAAAGTTCTGTAAGATTAAAGACAGATGCCCCACTGGAGTACATAGGCAAAGATAACGTACACATAAATGTACCATCAATCCAGACAGTTTCACATTTTTCAAAAACCACAGCCTAATTCAGAAAGGTCTGAATGCTCTTCACCAAAGAGCAGTACCAGTTCGAGTGTTGTGCTGAGTATTACCACCAGAGAGATTTCTCACATGAGATTTAGATTGACTGGCATCCTTAAATATTATTTTTACAGTTTGAGCTAAAGCAAGGTAAATTTTCTTATCATGATGTGATAAAAAGTACACAGAAGTTATTTGGGAAGATGAAATCTTTGTTCCAAAGGTTGAGAGGCAAAATGAGACTGCAATAAAGTATATTATTTCATACCCATGTTCTCACTTTCACTTACAACAGCATTCTAAGATAGCTATAATAATAATTCAAGCAAGGCTTATTATGGACAAGCCTCTACTCTTCACTGTGACCTCTACAGAGCCTGCTAAAGTCATGGCTGTGGTGACTTATGCATCAGACAAAATATTTCTGATTGATTCATTCTGATTAAGCACAGGGACAAATGCAGAGGTAACACGTATGATGGTGGAAAGTTACACATCAGTGAATGTAATGTCAGATGTCAGGCAGTCTTAATCTAAAGGCAACCATGCTAATATAATTTATGTGCCAAGATGCTGGAAGAAAGACTTCTATTTGAAGTAGGGATACTCACATTAGTACACTTCTAGGTTGGTATTCTTGCTAAGCCAGGATGCCTTGGCATGTAAATAAACACCAACCCAGACTTCTTACATATCTGTTAAGTCAGTAGTTATCTGTACAAATCAATAAGCCCTGCATCAGAATACATCTAAGCAAGTCCAAGCTCATCAATTAGAAAGTGTTGAAGGAAAAGTTCAAGTTACAAACAATTTCTCTTGAACCACCTTCGAAACTCAACTTGACTATACTGAATTGAATAAGTGCAGACAAGGTTTATAAAAACATGGCATTATTAAGTACTCAGTAAGGAAAAAGACACTTAGAAAAAGACACCTAGAAACTTCTTTGTGTCAATAAAACCTCTCTTATTCTAATCAACTAGTTTGATTGTATATACTTGCAGCTAATCTATACACATCCCCAGTTTCGTAAAAATCTTTGGAAAATGCGCTAGCAGTAATAACAAAAAATGCAGTAGAGATGTTTAAGAGCACAGCAAGTTATTCACTATCTTCCTACTGGAATACTTGCCAATTTCTAGAACAATTGTTCTAGTTTAATTACCAATAGGTTTAAGATATATATTTTTTTAATCAATTATCAGTATTATGCTTGCAGAACACTTTTCTAATATTTTACAGCAGTAAAACCTAGCTATTATTTTAAACAACACTGGGGAAGCTTCAGACTATTCAAGAGCAGAACAACCATTTTAGTTGTTCTTTATATGAATGAAGATAGAGATATTTGGTGGATTATTTATTGTCTATAAAAAGAGAATTGCTCCATTCATTTTTCCTAGCTATATATAGAGGAATTATCTCATCATGTATAAAATGTGTTAATCTCACGCAGCTATACAACAGATTTTGACTTGCTGCATGTGTCAAACACACAAGCTGTGATCACATGTTGCTCTATCACATACACTGTTCTGCCACCATGGTCCCTAAGTTACACATCATGCAGTATAGGTATTGCTCATTAATAAAACTACTGCTAACATTCAGACAACACCAGGGTAGTCAAGAATTTCCATTGTGGAGGATAATGAGCTTAGAAGTAAGCACTGCTACTTATTTGGCACCCAGAAGCAGATGGAACTGTCTTGCCATCTCATGAGATATTAGAATATCCACACCCCAAAGCCTGTTAATAACATCTGTTAATCTAATTACAAAGATTGTGCATCTGTATTAAATGAATTTCTAAGTCAACTAGCTTCCAGCACATCTATTAGGACTGTTATCTGAAAGGCTGACAAATTATTTTTTTCAATGAAGAAAAAGAACAACAAAAACAAACAACAAAGCACTGCACCTGCCAGATATTTAAAAGTCGTTATGGATCAAACTACTATCTTTTTATTAGGATACAAATGTTCAGCTTTTGTATATGACAACAAATATAAAGTTATCTAGAAAAGTCTTTAAAACTAGCATTCAGATTTAAAGGTATTTCAACACAGTTTCAGATCTTTCTTACTGATTTCTATATTTTCCTTTTTAAACTGGCTGTCAGTTGAGTTTTGCAGTTGTTACTAATGATTTGCATGTGTGTGAGAGGATAAATAGGCATGGTTAATTATCCAGTATCTGGTGAGAATAATGTTGTATCTGTTTCATCCACATGTATCATTAAGAAAGACAATTTCATACCTAAGTCTGGGCAGTTGATTAAGATGAATCATCAGATCACTGAAGCTCATTTTACCACAGTTATTTCAAAGGGCTCTGTCTGACAATTTCAATACTTTGGGTTAACATGAACTTATTTCAACAAGCTGTTATGAGGGGATAATTCAAGAGCAGAAAGCCTAGATTTTTTTTTACTATGAAATGGATGATGTTGGTGGAGAGAAACTATCTCCATATACTATCTGTAATATGCAAGTGTTAAATTTTATTTCACAGCATTTCTTTTTGAGAAAAGCAATTAAATGTCTCCACACTAAAGCCGGTAAGACTATCACCTCCTGGCTAAACACAGGCATGCTGTTAAATTAATCTACATTTATAGAGGATTCATCAATACATTGAAAAAGAGCTGGCAAACCTGCACTATTAAATTTACTACATCTGAGCCTACTACAGGTACTTTTGTTCTAAATGAATGGTTTAATTGTAGTCTCCAACACTGCCACCAAGCCATACAACGCCTTTTGAAACAAAGTCTCAGTGACATTCAGTGGTAATCACTTTGGAAGGAACAAATCCAGGACAGGTGGATTTTTGCCATTGCCCTAATACCTCTGGTGTTGTTGACAGTTCAGATTTGACCCAATTTTTGCTAACAGGAATAAAGAAACTTCCATTTTTTATTTACTTTTAGCAGAGTACAAGAATTTGAGAGTAACAGTAACTGCGATTATTACATTTGATGTGTGTTAAGAAATGATCACAATTGAAGGTCTTGAATGTCTTCCATAACTATAGCAGGCAAACTTAGTAGCATCTTTATTGCCCACAACACAATGTTTGTCTTAGAATTTTATTTCTAGATTAAAATTAATTAGCATACACTGTGCATTGAGTTTGCACTAAGAAAAAACAAGACTGAAGAAGTAAGTCTTGCATATGGAGTGGAAGGTTTGCAATAACACTCAGTTCTTGTGGGAACTGTCTAGCACTATTCCCAAGGAAGATGAGTTTGCTGACAAGATAGGTTTAACTTTTTCTGGGGAAAATTCCATGTGCTTCATCTTATAAATTGCTATCACCTAACTGATACTAGGGAATACTGAATGCCTGAAAAAGAGCCTGAGAGTTTAAATATGGTTAAGTACAATGGACACACAGCAAGAATTCAGCACAGAGAGGGAGCTTCAGGGAATAGCTACGATGGGGAGATCAACACAGTGACATTCTAAATGTCTATGTTTGTTTGAAGAAGCTTTCCAAAAAAGGGGGAGGAGGCAAAAAAAAAAAAAAAAAAAAAAAAGAGACATCCTTAGAAGTCCAGTATATCAAAAATTAGGCTACTGGCTACATCAAAGAAATTTGGAAGTGTTAATGCTTTTTATCTAGCAAACTGCATGCAATATTATAAAATCTTATGGTATATGAGGCACAATTTATAGTATCTCTTAAAGAGTAATATAATCAAATGGATAATGTTTTAGAGGCAATCTATTCTATGTGCATTTCCTATTAAATACAGAAATGAAATCGTTCCTGTGTTATGATGATACAGATAACTGAACTATGCTGTGGCATAGCCATTTAATAAAGCTTTCTATGAATCGTACTTTTAAAATTTAGAACACCACCTCCATCTGCTATTTAGGGAAATATTCACATTTCAGATAGCTAAAGCATAAGAGAGCGAAGCACTACTTGAAGATTGCTTTTTAAAACGTTTTCTCTTAGGTATTTTCATATAGATTCAAGAGAAAACACAAAGGAAAGATAATATCCAGAGGAAGCATAAGGAAATTCTGTTTTTCTGTGGAATATAGGGCAATCTGGAATTTGCCTATGATCACTCCATGATATTTCTCTCAAACCCTGGAGTGCTTCTTAGCACCTAAATGATTTCAGGCCATCACATCGCCTAGACCACAAGATGCCGTCACTTCTCCCAGTTCTCTGCTGCTCTTTTGACTGGCACGCATTTACTCTGCGTCAAAGAACAGCAAACCAAAATCCCAAACCCCAGGCACGAGCAGGACTTAAAGATGCAACAAGCTGCCAATCACTCTTTAGCCAATTCATCAACACACATTTAAGCCCAACATCAATATCCATTAAGATCACGTTTGCAGTATGAGTGGGTACTCAACAGCATCAGCCCAGACTGTAAAGCCTAGTGCCGGAGCAGGACTCCTGAAAACAAGGCACTACAATCCACTGCAATCTAGCAACCATGGATAGCTAGTTAGCCCTCTAAGCTTGTATTAAAACCAATCAACCAAACAATACAACTATACATTATTGGCATTAATAACATCAGAAGCAAACTCAAAGGTTGCTCATGATCTGAACATTTGAAGAAATGCCATACAGGTGGCAGTTCTGAGAAACTACTGCCTCCTTTTACTTCCCTCTTATGTTGCTTCCTATTAAATCACATAAGCTCCTGGGTTGTTTCATGTTAGAAGAAATAGTGGTCATCTGGCCTGATAATGCTCAGTGGCCTTCCAGGGCCCTGCAGATGACACTGGCTTACACAGGATTTACACAGCATAAAAAGGAAAAAATAAGATCACTGAAATACTTTTTAAATAGCATTTTTCCTTTTCTATAAATATAGTGCTTTGACTACATACATCCTACAATATTAAATACATTTGTCAAATCCAAATTAGTATTTTTTTAACAGAAAAATAAAGGAGAAAAGCAGAACACACACTTTGAATTGTCAGACATCACCAAAGATGGAAATATTTTTCACTCATTTTTAAAAGCACCAAACCAGGCTTCTATTTTTTCTTGCAAGGCTGATAAAATGCTAAGTGCTGCATTTCATATATCTCTCTGCATTTAGTTACAGAACAACTGTCAAAGGCTCTATGCACTTCTGAAAAGGTGATGAAATTCCACTTTTTGAAATGACCATTTGTTGAAAAAAACACTTCAACATTTTCTATCTCTTCCTCTATATAAAACTTATTGTTCAGATACCAGATATAAATAGACTTTGCTTTGTACACTAGATGCTTTTCTCTCATCCTTTCTTCCTCCCTGTGATTCTGCCCACTGAATAAGTACCTTGCTGAAACAATTCAAAAAGTGCAGTGAAATCAAACATTGTCCTCTCTCTCTACTTCTTTTAAAAATAATGAGGGCTGGCTATAGTCTTCTAATGATTCCATCTATTGTGGTTTGCCATAATTTTTTTTCCAATATTTTCATGTGTTATCGCTGATTACCAGCTGAAACCTGAGTTTGGGATTATTATTCTCTTCTAAAAGTCAATTAAAATTAATTTTTTATTAAAAAAGGAAAAATGAGTCCTCAGTATACATTCAGGTAGTCACATTTGTCAACCTAATATGTGAAGCCCCATTTGAATGGTTTTCCAGTTTAAAAAAAAAAAATCATAATCTCCTGAGGTTACATTTAACTATTACTTTTTCACCCAAATAAATAAATAAATAATCAGAATTCCACAGACCAGATAGTGTCAAAACAGAGAGGAAAGAAATTAGTCACATTAAAACGGTACAGGTAAGGAAAAGGTAAAGGCTTCCACTCACCCTGAAAACAATAGAAATCAATCTGAGTTAGAGATATGCTCTGCTACGTTAGCTTTCCATCAAAGAGGACTGAGGACAGCAAATCGCACATGCATTTATGTCCCTTAAAATTTTAAGAGCTCAAGCTAAATATCTGTATTGAGAGAACATCAGCATTTAGAATATTCATGGTTCTGATAATGTTATTTAAAGACCTTCTCCAGTAGGCAAGACATAAAAACACATGAAAGCTCCTGATACATTGCTGACTGTAAAACACCTTTGACTGCAACCCCTAGTATGCTTCCTACGTAATGTGATTTGGAAAACCGATATGCAAACATAACCTGGTACACATTTACATCACCAACATGACAGTTTTCAAATATTTAATGCCAAAAACTAGCAGAGGCAAATCTTAGGTAACAAGATTCACATATCATTTAGTAGTTTTAGACAAAATGTGAATATTGCACCAAAGGTAACTGTTTTTTTTCTAGTTCTGTTACTATAAACATTAAAGGCACACCACTGCAACATGAATACATATGAATTCAATGTAAGTGAAGTTTAAAGATCAGAGTACATACTGGAAGAATTTTTCTGAAAGTAACTATTTTTTTGAAAAAAAAAAAAAATTCCTCTTCTTTTCACATTTAACAGATTAGAATGCCCTTGCCTTCAGTGATTGAGACTTCCCTACCTCCGCAACTGGAACTTGGCAATTGATATCCATTCTCTTGCTCCCTAATATATGGGTGGTGGTGGTGGTGTAAAACTCACACATTTTGTTTTGGTGGTACAAGCTATGTTTTATGCACATGAAAAACAGAGATCTCTCACACTACTGTGGTTTCCATTAGGCTGCATCTTGCTAGCCAAATACCTACCTGCTGGACCTATTTCTAGCTGGGACACTGGGGGTGGTGATCTAAATCAACCAAAGCATCTAAATGCCTTTATGTGTCTCTCGCTACCTCTTGTAAATTCCTTTTCTCAATATTTGTATGCTCTGTGCTTTTCAGAATTTCCTTCTGTAGCCCACATAGTTTTCTTACTCATTACATTCTTATGCAAGTTCTACCTCCATTTAACCTGTACTTGCTAGCTGCCCATTTTTCATATTCCTCATCTTATGTCAGATGCACACAACTTTGTTCCCACTATGCTGAACAGAATTTTTATTGTAGTTTCAGTAATATCAGCCAAGTACTAGGAAAATCTTTTAGAAGAGAGATTCTGCTAGTTCCTAGAGTCTTTGCAGAAATGTGCATATTTTATGAATGCATACCAGTAAGAACACTTAAGACTTTTCTCTGCCTTCTGCAGAATTGTAGCTGTTACATTCTTATCTTTCTGGGATTTGTTTCCAGATTCTGAAAATTGTTGCATTTACTCCAGTAAATAATCCCTGCTGATTTATATAAACTGACAAATCAGCATATACTTCTTCAGTTGAGTCATCTCTGTTACAAAGATCTATTACTAATAGATCTTCCCATAAGCTTTTAGTTTGTTCTGATAAAAAAAAATGTTATTAATAATGCATTAATAATGCATTATGTTCAGTATGGGGGTATAAAACAAACTAATATTCTGCACTTCTTATTTTCTATATGGAGCTGGATGATGAGATTAATAAAGAACATGTTTTAAAAATTATATAAAATGCATCCTACATGTCAGATTTAAGCAAAGACTTAGAAGAGGGAGAATGGATTTGTTTCGATTTTTTTTCTTGATTTCTTTTGGATGCTGGCCAAGATACTGGGAGAACAACACTTGAGTCTCTCAGCCATGTTAAAAATTGTTCAGCATAAATTTCTGGGAATAGTATCAATGTTTGAAACAGCCAACACAGTTAGCAGCATTGTGAATAAGCTGAAAACATGACACTTGGTGTTTTGAAAATATATTTTTTTTCTATACTAGAGACATGTAATTTCTTGGTATTGTTCTTGCTTTGAGATCCCTAAATATAAATATTTTTACTGGAAAAATAACAAAATGAAACCCAGTGCATGATGTTTAGTGAATGCAGCTGTATTAGAAGAAACTCAAAGTTATGTTTCACTTGTTGAGACTGGAAACTAAGGGCCAGGCACTTATGTTCAGATGCTCATCTCCATGCTGAGCATAAGCATGAAGGTTTTTTTTTTTTTTTTTTAACAAATAAAGAAAACCAGTCACCAGGCTTATCTGTCTATGCTAACTGCTAGCCACTTGTGAAATGTGGTCGTTGCTGTTATTGAGAAATAATTGTGCTTGCTCTCTTCTGCCCCCATCACCCCATTCAACTCTGTCTCCTATGACCACTCAATCTGAAAATGCTACATTCTCGTACATTATCTGAGGAACAAAAATACTTTATCTGGGCTTACTGATTTTATTCAACACCCAGAACAATCTATGTCTATTCCTTTAAGCTCCTTGGGATGTGAAAAAATATGGTTACATAAATCTTTGTAATCCTGAGGGGCGGATAGCACATAAAGAGTTTACTGGTGTTAGGATTAAGTCTAGTGTATTACAGTGCAATCTTTAATCTGCTAAAATCTACCTTGGCGTTCCAAGCTGTTTTGTGCTAGCAGATGAAGCTTTGGAAATAGGACACAGCTGGCAACACTGATAGAGAGAAACACCTTAGAAAAGGAAAAAAGAAAAGAAAAAAAGATACAATTGGTGAAGCTGCTAATGAACCAATTTGCCACTGTGGCTTGCACAGTGTTTTTTTATGATGATGGAAGGTGATGGAAGAAATCCTTGCAACTGACACTAGGAAGAAACAAAATCACCAAAGTTGGACATGATAGCATAGTCAACACAGAAAACTGCAAATGTGGAGCAAAACCCATCTGAAAACGTTGTGCAAGACGTGCTAGAGTCTTGCTTGGTTTTGAGATTCATTGATCCAAACGAATGTAACAAATGTGTCTTAGGTAACCAAGAAAAATGAAAAACACCTCGTGCTGAAATAGAGTTTCTGTTCTATTTTGATAAAACTGTATGAAGTAATAACATTGTTGCAGCCATGTGCGACTTCAGAGGAAAACATAGAAAAAGGCTATTATTAGGCATATTTCCAAAGAATGCCACAGTTCTGCTACTTGGACCTGTCATTTCCCAATCAAATATTTTTCTGTTAAGCTACGTGTGACCTCTGCTGAGTTTAGAGATTCAACAGGCCAAAAGCACTGCTGCTCAGCAAAGGCCTGACTGGGACAGAGATGCTGGGCACAGATGTCTAGCTTGGCAGGCTTGGCTAAATCATTTCACCCGGATGAGTCTCAGTTTTCTCAGCACTGCTGTGTGTTCAGGAAAGCAAGCAAAATGTAAATATTTGTTTAAGTACTACTGTGACCCACAGCATTTAAATATGGGATTAAACAATAACGTAATTAGGGCCTTAGATAGTAAATACAGATTATATGCTTATGCTGTATCTGGCAAAGAGACTTCCTTGCTCCTTTTCTATAGTTGAACCCTCCTAAGCACAGGAACTTCACAGACTGTAGCAACAACAACAAAATTAGAAGTGTCCTTAGGCTCTGAAGTTATGCTTAAATTCTGAACTGGAAAGCCACCATTTTGAAAAATTTTAAGTTTGAGCGTAACAAATTATTAGACAACAGCACAAAATTCTGCATCTTCCTAGGACATTTCCATTAAACATAAATGAGATGCATATTTTTCTATATCTGGGATTGTTCCAGCTGTCCTTGTCAAGCTTTAAATATACTAGAGCTCAATAGAGCTCTATAAATATTAAATATAACCCTGGATACACAGAATTATGTTTATCTGATAAAATTATGTAAATAATTCTGCACATAACTGATATTGATCAGTATTAAATTAAATTAAATTTTAAGGCAAACATTTCCAGCATTGGAAGGAAGAACAGGCAGAAAGTAATCATGAGACTGCAGAATCCAGAAGATAGTGAAGTAATACAGCTTCCTTCTTATTTAGTAGTTTGCATAAAGCACTACATGATTGTGAACAAATTAATCTAAGGCATTACACTGAATTTTACAGATAAGGACATTAAAAGCCTTTAGGAAATGCTTAATTGAAATAACTGCCACGCTTTAATTCCAAGAAACTTGCTTCAGTATGATAGAGATTTAGCAAACACCTAATGAGAACAAACTCGATACGCCCCAGCGCAGAGAATCCCACGTGCACTCTTCCTCAGCTTCTGCTAGAAATAAACTGCTTTGAAATGACATCTTCGGTGTAAACAAGGGGCACATTAAGAAAGGAGAGAAATTAATGATACACTGTCCCATAGAATACACAGAGTACATGCAGAAACCATATTCTTTAAAGCTGCCTCTTAGCTAACGGCGCAGCTTTCCATGGCCAAAAAGACTTTCACTTTGTCCTTTCAGTAGTTCTGAATTTGATTTCCAAATCCAAAGGTTTGCTCTCTTTAAAGCACGAGTAACTGTCACCTATTTTTCCCCTCCAAGACAATAAGTTATTAAATAACTCAGGAAAACCTGGCACAGGATGCACTGTGATAAACTCAAAGGTTTTCTCCCAGAACTGTGTTTTAAGGAGAAGCATCACTGCTCCCTCTTCTGCATCCTGCCATCTGCCAACAGAAATCTGAATGCTTCAGGTTCCCTACTAAACACCACGATCATAAAAATTATTTCGATCTTCTGTTCTTGTGCGGTCATTTTTGAGCAAAGTGTCTGGCATTTAACCAATTGGTCTTTTCTGCAGTAAAGGTCATACAAGAAAGAAGGAGAGTGGGATTCTTCACCTCCAATTATCCACATCTCAAGATGTTTTTATATTGGAAGTATTTTGGCACATTTCAGCTATTAGGACATTCCTTTGCCCAGCACAATACAAAAATGATGTGTTTCTGGAATCAATATCCAGAAGTGATTTCACTAGAAAAGAGTGGATGGAAAAAATTTAAATATACCAGAAAAGATAGCCAGTAACATCCCTCTGTAACATGCATGTTGCGTATTAGGAGGCATCTAGGTCCTGTATGGTCACAGGGTTTGCAGTCCAGCTGTGTGACTGCCCAGCCAGATGCATGTCACCCAGTTGGCTGGACAGATGCAGAATGGTCTGCATTTTCCCTACCACATATCCAGCCTGGTGTGTTATCACAGATGACTTTTTAAGAGATCTGTCTTAACCCTGATGGTCTACCACCTTTGACTTCCTCTGTAAGACAGGGTTATGTCTCAGAAGCACATAAATATACCATGGTATTTTAGATTTCTTGCTTACCTAGTTTTGGAGGACAGAGGATCTGGGATATTTTTAGGATATTCTGTGAGGGGGGAAAAAATGAAGGCAGATGGCAGAGTAATGGCTAGGAAGTAAAGAGCAGAAGAATGAAGAATATCGTATTAACAGCAGATGATGTCCTGCTGTTATAAATTTGAAGTGTTTTTGACATCCACCCAATCTGAGCTGAGCCTACCCTGCACAATTTTGCTGAATCTCTGACATTCTCTGAGCTTTGTTTTTGCCTCCTTCTCCTCACAATAACATCTTCACTTTCAGATTAATAAATAAATAAATAAATAAATATTTAAACAAAGGATTGTTGTTTATGTAGATAACATGCAGAATTTCAATCTAACATCAGGTCTCCTTTAATAAGAGATGTTATTATATATTATTTTATGTCATTATTATGTCTCATTACTATATTTCTTATTAAATAAAATACAGAGATATAAATGAAATATATAACATATATCTTGAGTAATAATGAATACATTAACATATGCTATTATGAGTAATAAATGAGTATGCTAAGGTGATAAACAGTGCAACTGCTTAGGCGGTAAGTAGGTGGCAGTCCGTAAAGAAATAAAACTAGACATGGATTAGCTTCTTCTGATATATCTGCCTTTAATATTTGCTAATTTTTGTTGTAAATGAATTTAGTAAGTGTCATTCTATTTATTTACTAAACAAAGCTACATGCACTATGCATATCAGTTTGCACTCAGATAATGTGACAATGAAAATAATAGAAACATATAGCTAAATGCACTCACTTCAAAAGTCTATAGGAAAAAAAAAAAAGTATATAAAGTTCTGTTAAAGGTTAAAGTATGACTGGCTGGGTTTTGTGCAAGCCTTCCCAAAACCTCCCCTATTTCCACAAAATCTGAACATGAGTATTTTCTCTCATGTCTTAGCAAAATACAAACGATACCTGCCATAGCAGCAGAACCAACTATGCAGATGTAAAGTGATTGAATACCTCTCAGTAGATATACAAATGCAAACATTTGCCTTAGCCCTAGAGACGTGAACATTTAAGTTACGCTGCTTTGCATTATGTTAATAATTTCTATCCTAATTGAAGTCACAGAACATATTTGTCACCATCTCCAATGGAACTCAAATTTTTCTTTAATATATATTTAGTATGTATAAAGTTCACTGATTTCACTAAAGTGTTCTTAAATTCTTAATGGATACTTTTGTTTCCAAGGCTTTTATGAAAGGTGAAAAAATCACCTCTCTGAATATTCATAACAGGCTACCCCAGAAGAATTAGAACTGCATACATTTTGAAAGAGTGTTCAGTTGTGGGTGGGGTTAAAGCAACTTCGCATTAGTGAAATATGCTACGGTGGCTTTCATTATCGATTCTCTGTCAACATCATGTTAGTTCTTTTCTAAATTAGTTCTGTGGCTTGAACTTGAAAAAGCTCGTGATGTGGAGTCCACAGGTTCATTCTAATTGCTGTTTTTCCTGGTGGACTCCACCAGACCAACCTGTCACTCATCAAGACCGTTTGTCTGTGAACAGACTTAATTAAACACCTTAAATCCAATTTCTTTGATCCTTTCCACTATTAAAAAAAACACTCACTCCATCAGCTACGAAGAGTTTTCTAAAGAACCCCCCTCCCCTTTAATATGCTCATTGGTATTATTATTTTTTTTTTTTTTTTTTACTGATGAAGAAATAGAAAATTCAAAAACAAGGAAATTAATTAGGAAGGGAAAAACAAATAGTTCTAGACAACAACAACAAAAAAAACTGTTAAATTCTAAATATTTAGTAGATTAAAGAATGATCTACATCTGTTGTACATCTCTTCCATTTTCAATATCCAGTACAGGCTTGACTTGAATATTAATTTTTAGTTATCTTCCCTCAGATTTTAACAGGCTTTTTTTTTTTTTTTTTTTCTTTTTGTAAAAGAGGGAGGCATTTTCAGCATCCCTTTTCACATTTTAAATATATGGCTCACTGGTAGAAATGGTTCAAGTGGAAGCACTTCAGGTATAAATATGAAGATTTTCATAAGAATAATTCACAAGCTGCTTTTGCTTCCTTTTATTAACAAGCATTCTTGCAATTTAAACTTTATTTAAATTGTTTTCAAATTACATTCACTTGTGTCTATTATATCGTGTCTCACTTGTGTCTACTCTATTACTTTGCATTTAAAAACTAGATCAGATCTCGCAGCTTTGTAACAGATTATTCTGCATTTGATGGCTATTCACGCTGCACAATCAACAAGTACACAAACTTAGCGTGGATTGCTGAGAGTTATAATTTCAAAGGATTTCTTGATAATTAACTTATTAATAATGAATTAATCCTACATTGGGAAGTAAGTTAATTGTATTTCAGAAAATGCTGTTTCTATAAGCACTTTCATGAAAGATTACTAGTTATAGCTCTTTTTATTGTTGTAAGGTCTTTTATGCCTGGTAAGCTAGTTCTCTCTTCTTACTGACAGTTAAGTATTTTCCAGAGTTTTATGGCTGTGCAAAGGAGACCTGGTCTCTGCAGCCGTGTCTGAAAAGCAGCTCCTACATGACAGATACTTAGCTGCGTAAGTAGTATTTTACTACTCTAAGCAGGGCTGACTTACACTGGATAAATATTCAGCCCAATCTCCAAATTTGGGCTGTACTATGAAAACATGTGGATTCATAACCTTCCCCAAAACAGCAGAGAAACAATAGCTAATTTTGATTAGCTTGTTATTTTGTTGCTTTATCTGTTTGGAATTTGGGAATACAAAGTTTATATCATCAAGCCAACTGAAGAAGAAATGCACTGAATTTTCAGAAATATTTTGAGCTTCTAAAAGCAGTGTTCAAATATTGTCACAACGGTTTCTGCCATTAGAATTTAGATCGTTCATGCTGTAAAAGTCTAAAGACTTATTTTCATGCTTGGTGCAGCAAATAATATAAGCCTCTTAGAATACAATAGTAATCGATCTGGGAAAGAGAACAACATATCCAAAACAGTGCATACATCTGGTCTGTGTAATGCCACGTTCACCATTCCATTAAGTTTGTATCACTTTCAAGAAATATAAAGTAACATGACAGTGTCAAAATAAAATAAAAATAAAGGCAGCAAAATAACATAACATGACTGATCTCTGATGTCAGGACAGCCAAACTCAGCCCTGCGTCACTATAGCTGCCATAACATCTGCATCCTACAAACGCACACATTAGTTCTGTATAATATTAGTAAGTCTTTCTGTATACAAAATTTATTAACCATACATGCCACTGTGACTGAAAAAAAAAAGTAAACTGTTTCTCCTCAATACAATATTTTACATGAAAGAAAGATACTTTCCCTGAAATAAAGGAGCAGAAGTTCCCAAATTAGTCAGGATTCACAATTACCATTGAAGGTGATGGTTTTGATGCACACATAAAATACAGTTTGTCTGATATTTGGAGAGAGATTGGACTTTCTCATGTTTCAAATATGCTTGCTTGGCAGAAAGACAGAATTGTGGATTTGAAAACTAAAAATACCTACACTTACAGTATCAGTCTGCTCTGTAGAACCCTTGTGGTGACTATCACTCTTACTATTCATTGCTCCCATTCTTTAAATTCTGCTTTGCATCTCACCAATGTACTTCTGAGGGGCATCACTGATATAAATGCAGTTTCTCAGTATTCAGTAAGATATATTTGGCAGCAATACTTTATTTTTCTAACTGTTCTGGTTTATTAGGTTTCCAAATACCAGTTTTTATTTTGGGGAAAGTACAAGAAAGGGAAAGCAAAATCTTAAAAATTTACCTGCTTGATAAGAATGTAATTTAGATAACCAGATAAGGGAGCAATGTGTATGATGACAGTGCTGTCATACTGCATAATAATAATATTAAAAAAAAAAAAAAAAAAGCCCTACTGAGTCAGAGCAGATGTCCACCTGGCCCACTATTCAGGTTCAATGAGTGAAGCTACTTAGGGGCAGCACACAAGCCTGGCCACTTTCTGTGGTTCACTCCCTTATTCTTCCCCAGAATCACAGCTAATATTAAGGTGGCACAACCTGTCCCACTCCCTTTGGCATCCTTTCACAGACCTATCATTTGTGAATTTGTCCAAGCCCTTTCTTGACCTGCTGCTACTGTCTGCCTTCAAAATCTTCAGTGGCAGCAAACTGTAGAAGTTCCCTACCCTGTATACCTTGTGCTGAGAGATGCAGTGAACAGCTCTTCCACATTAAATTTATCTACCACCTTGATGATTTTGTGACCTTTATCTCATTACTTCCAGTCACCTTAGCAACCACTGAGTTTTTCAACCATCTGGCCCAATACACTCCTGCCTTCAAACACATGTTTAAGCCTGGGAGTTGGAGCACAGGATTGGAGCATTGAAAAAGTGTGATTATAAATATGAAGACCAATGACTAGATTTAAACCCTATGATGAATTATATTCAGGGAAAAAGAGAGAGAAGCAAGCTAGCCAGACAATGTGTTGGTCTATTATTTGCACTTGTTAAAACTCTGTCTATGCTAGTGTTAATGCTTTAGCGACATTCAGAGAGATGCCCTGCTTTGCAGAGGACACTTCCACACCCCAGGCCAAACGGTGCTACTATAGCTTCATTAGTGATGCCCAAACTCTGAAGTAGATCATTCAGACCAGGAAAGACGTGGGTGACAACCCACCTTGAGAACATTGTGAAAAGGCTCAGGTAATTAGCATGTGCTGAACTCCTGATGCTTGGCAGCACAAATGACAGCTAGTTTAGAGATAGCCAAAAATCTATGCTTTCAAGAGAAAATGTACCAATGTGATATTTTTTGTCCTTACACACTGCTGCCACAATTGGTACTCAGCAATTACCACCTTTACCTTATAATATGATACCTTTTAAGCTCATCCTGACTCAAAAGATTTATTATTCCTATTTCAGACTTGGAATTAGTAACAAAAAAGCAGTATAATTTCTGCAAATATCAAAACAGAAAAGACAGAAGGCAAAAATCAATCTATAGATAAATTAAGATCAATTCAGTACGTGGGTGGTCTCAAGACTGCCAATCCAGTAATAAGTTCCAGTTCAGGATCTTTTGTTCTGTAATTACGCTTGGAAACTTTTTCTGATTACCAAGGAGAGCAGAGATCAATGTGTAGAACAAGCAAGACAAATGACACAGTTTATGGTTTTAAAAGAAGCAATAATTCCCACTTTCATGCTTTTTTGCCTGCTAGAGTAAGGACTGAGAGGTCACATTTCCTAAATCCCTGTTTTGTTTTCTTTTTTTGCATGCTCCCCTTTGGTAAAACTACAGGGTTGGCTTTTTCTGTGCTGGTACAAAGTTGATTAGAAATAGATAAAAACCATTCATTAAAATTTCATGAAAATCTTTGCACATATATTTCTATATAAAATATTTAGTTCTCTTGAATTTGAGTCTGTTTCTCCTATTAACAATCCATTATGGAAACTATGTACAAATGTAATTGAAGTAGAAATCTCTTCAGAGTACATTATACTTTATTGTTTACTAAGCTTTTAAGTATCTTCAGACAATGAAATTTTTATGGGGGAATGTATTAATTTCCTATATTTTTTAGAAGCACTTCAAAAACAAAACAAAACAAAAAAACCCACCAGATTTGTTTTAGGGTTTACTTTTCCTAAATTCCTATTGCCTATGACAGAGGCTTCTAGATTAGAAAGTAGTACAGAGTTAGATTTCTGTTGCAGTCTCTGTTCTCCACTCTATTCCAGTTCTCTCTCAGAACACAAGGTACATTTGAAAGTTTGAAGAATTGTAACATCAAACTTATCATGATGAAAGCTGAAAACTGGCATTAGATTTGATTCAATAAACCAGAGTTACAAGAAGGTAGAAAGAGCCCTGAGCAATGCTGTAAATTCCATGTAGACTCAAACCATTCCCATTTCACTTTGCAGTAGTACTCATCTGTGTTACCAGTCTTACCTCCCAATCCACTCGAATTTTCTGACAAGAAATAAGCGGAAGGACACAGAGTGAGGACAGGGAGAGCTAGCTAACACAGCCAACTCTGATTTCCATTAGTATTCAGCGAGGTCCAATCACCGAAGGGTCTTAAATTTAGCTGACATGAGATAAGAGGGAAGATCCTCATAGGTATAACTAACTAAAAGATTGGAAACAAAGAGCTGCAATAAATGGTCAATTTTCTCAGTGAAGGAAAGGCACCAGTGGAATCCCACAGGGATCTTTGCTGGGGCCTCAGCTGCTCAGTACATTCAGGACTGATCAGAAGAAGAGAATGGAGAGGAGATTAAGTTTGCTGCTGCCACTAAGTTTTTCAGGGAAAGAAAAACAAAAGTTGACTGCAAAAAAAGAGATGCAGAAAGACTCTGTGGCACTGAGTGATTGGGGATAAAATGGCAGACGACATTCAAACTACACAAATATAAAGTAATGAATTTGGCAAAAAACAGCCCTGACTACATATCCAGTGATTGATTCTGAATCTACTACTACCCCAAACAAAAGAGATCTTGAGCTAAAATAATAGCCTTATGAAAATGTTAGTTCAATAGCTCAGGAATTAGTATTAAACAGAGGAAAACCTCAGAAAGTATAATGCTACCTGGCAAGTCAGTGTTGTGCTCACATCATGATTGTCATGATGTCATTTCGGCCCTTTCATCTAACAAAAGGATGTAGTAGAATTTGAAAAAAGGTGGACAAAGATGATCAAAGGTAACCAAATAACTTCCACAGAAGGAAGATCTGTATGAGCTAGGACTCTCGATCTAGAAAAGAGTTAACACAGAGGCAGCTAAAAATCACAGGAGGACTGGAGGAGGCAAAGGGAAAGTCAGTTAGCTGCCTCTTCCACCACCAGACAGCCTCAACTGAAAATGTGCAGGTGGAAACTCAAAATTAAAAACCAGGTGGGTAATTCTTCACATAATGCAAAAGTGAACTGTGGCATTCCCTGACACAAGATATTGTGAATGCTAAAAACAGAGTTCACAATTTTTGGGGGGAAGTATTTGCAAAAGAAAAACCTGTCAGGATATTAAAAACAAAGAGATTCAAGTAGCCCTTTTTCCTCACAAATCAGGAAAGCGTTCAATGGATTTATCTCCAAGGGTCTCCTTCTCCTGTGTGTTCACTGTTAGCCCACTTTTGACCTGGAATACAGACCTAGACGGGGCATTAATCTAACCCATTGCATGTATTTTCATGGGCTCTACAGAAAGGTAGTCACCATGTTCAAGAGCTTTGTAGCATCAGAATCCCAAAGGTACCAATTTGAAAATCCAGCAGGACTAATTCTGAGTATGCAGTGTTAACTATGCAGTCGTCTTCAGCAATTCTCCTTAGCTTTTATTTTAAAGAGACATTTCTAGAAACAAACACATCCATTTTGGAGGACAGATCTCCATTCGTGTGGCAGGTGGCAGGAAGCATTTAAAATGAGAAGAAAATAACAACATGTCCACTAATAATTTCACAGTCATCAATTAATTCAAAAGTCCTTTACAAGAGAAAGGAAGATTAATAATTCTGTCCTAGAGATGAGAGAAACAAATGGAGAAGCTCTATAGAAAATCAACCTAATTTAGTGTTTCAGTGTTCTATACATCGAACAATGATGTCTCTGAGGACATCAGGTAAACTTCAATGAAAGTTAGAATAGGGTTTTTACTCTATATATTATAATAAAATTGTGTTTTTCTCCTCTGTTCAAAATGGTTTGTTTCAGTCTTACTTACAGCTAGCCTGAACTGCGAGAATTGCAGCAAATGTGTCATGAAACTCTGAAATGTGTAAAACAAAAACAAACAAACAAAAAACAACAAACACTAAAATAGATGAAAAAGAAAATAAAGTTGCATCTTAGTTCACCTATGCTACTAACTAGAATGAATTCAAGCATTTATAAATGATCGTTTCTGGAAATCTGCAGATCCTGTTTACAAAGATGTGTTGGTGGTATTTTTTTCCTTCCTTCATGAATTGTACTTAAAACATTATTCACCTGTCTTCCAGTCCCAGGAAAAGAAAATGAAGGCTACAGTCCTATAAAATAAGTGTGAGTTTGAACTTGAAGACTGTTTGAGCTACGTGTTTTCTACACAGTTGTTAAAATCTTAGCAAATTTATTTTGTTTTCAGGAGTCCTGCTTTGAACCTTTGTGCATGACATTTTTTTCTAGTCAAGACAAAATCACGTAAATTCACTCAATGATTTTAGTTTTTTTTTAAAAATCTTCATGTTGGGAATTTGATGATGTCTCAAGCTCTATCTTATGCAGTCTGTTCTCTTCACTGAAAAATTTTGCTGTATATGATAAACAGAAAACAGTAAAAAATTTGGTCGCTCATCTGTATGCTGATCATCTAAAAGTCAGCTTCACAGCATATGCAATTTTTGGTAGCAAGAATCTAAAAGTAACATCTAAAGTTGAACACTGAGCAAGGGGCGAATTTAGCCCATTAAATATAGACAATTATTTCTCCTCTCCTCCAATTGTAAGATTAAAAATAAAACAAAACAAAAATGAAAAAAAAACACCCTACATGTTAGAATTTTGAGATGGCCTTTAAAGGTTATAGTTTGCCCCTCAAAAAGGCAAAAAGTCTGATAATGTTCTTCCTTTCCGACTTAATGTTTCTTTATTGTCGTTTGCCTTTTTTTTTTTTTTTTTAAACAGGCCAGAAAAAATCCAGCATAGTTTAGAATAGGTAAATCTCTCCATCAGTCTATGAATAATAACCTTCTCTGTTCAGCATGTCATCAAAAATTCAGAGTCTTGATTTTAGGCTCCAGGCAACAGCTATTCTATTTTCATAGTAACATTTCTACCTGCAGTTCCACTGACTTTACAACAGCCAAATGCAACAGCTAGTACACTAAAAGTGCTGAACAAAAACATTACAAAGTTTGCATCAATGTTATACAAGGGACAACATAAAAGTAATGGAATATATATTGAAATGAGCTGAATTTAAAATTATAATACCCAAAGGCCTTTGGCTACCCAATACACACCCCAATACAAGCCAGTAGGTTTAGTAGGGTAATAGGCAATCGAATTCTAATGTGGCAAGACTGATATCTCCAAAGCAATAGCAAGAAGCTAACTTTGGGAGGCAAGCACAAACACCGATAAACTAAGATGTTATAGCATTCCCTTAACTTTTTAAACAGCCTAAAAGGGCACTGTCAGGTAATCCTAACATAAAGGCTTATTATCATGCAGACAGTGCAGAGATCAGTCAAACCTCTCTAAGCCTCGGCCAGTGAACATCACTGAGTTTTGAAGATGATTCATTTTACAGATCAAAGTGAACAGCTGCTTGAAGGAGCTCCAACTAAGTCCATTAACATTCTTTTTCCTGGGAATCTCTTTTTGTACAAAGCTCAAAATACAGCCAAAGTCATCATGTATTCAGATGATCAATGGATTAGAAATATATATGGCACTGAGATAAGTGCTTGGGAGTGACAAGAGATGGGTAAATAAGGAAATTTATGCTGCTCTCCTATTAACACATTTCATGTTATATTCTAAAGATTCTAAGGAGCTTAAAGACAGATGGTTATGCCAGAATTTTGCAGAGTAAGAAGAATTTATTGCATTACTAAGAGGAGTTTAAATTTTGCATGCAAATCCTTATGACAATTGATTCACAAGCATACTTCACCTCTCTGTTGTGGTGCCCTCATTGGCATTAATTTGTGTTTTTCCCTTATATCTGAGTTAGGCTGGAAAAAAAAAAAAAAAACACGACTGCAGGTAAAAGATTAGAAAAGAAAGAATTAGAGTTCCTTTCCCAGCATTAACCCTGCCCTCATTAATTTATGGATAAGGTTGTGTGGCTCAACAAACAACATAGGCATTAGCAGTTTAATGAATAGATACTCAGTATTTTCTTGCACCCTCTGATACTTACTGTACAAAATGCAAACTGTAAACAGAAACGTAATAATTTTGTCTAGTTTTTTCTAGAGCACTCATCACTATAGTGCTTTTCAAGGTAAGGAACTCAGTACTTGTTGAAGAAGAATATGATATTAATGACAGTATTTTAATTTATCAAACTAGAGAAAAAATCTGTGGGATTTCAGTAATATAGCCAGCTGATTTCAGAGACCATACAACATCTGAATTAATACTGGTGATAAATTATTTCACAGTAGAATTATTCATACTTAGTAGAAAATTAAATTGTCATATTATGATAAAATGTTAAAGAAACAGTATCTCTTATCTACACCTATATATATTTAATGAAATCACAGAATAGTAGATTTTCATCGTGTTTTGTAGTGTCAAGAATTCTACTTTACATGTGGGATAAAGTCATGTTGATCATTTAGTACATTTACTACCTCTGTTAATGTTATACAAATACTACCACTGCTCAGTAAGAGAACTTTGAAGTGAAGGAGTGCTAGAATAGATGAATAGATAGAATAGATGGACAGTGTTATTACAGAACACACTTGATGCAACTCTTTTTACCCAAAAATTCTATATTCAAGTTTACAAATGTATAGATTGATTCATTTAAGACTTAAGTCATTGTATAGTACAAACTTTACTAGTAAATTAACTAAGCATAAATTATCAATTTTCTGGTTTAATCCAGATTTTTGTTAGCATATTACATAGTATAATTTGTTGGTCACAAAGGTCAAATTTAAGATTAGTCATAACTTGTCACAACAGGAAATGGCCAACATTAAATATAAATCCTTCACTTTCAGTTGTACATGCTTCCCCCCTGCTCCTGACTTGATAATATACTATGCAAATAACCAAAAAGGTTTAGATCCCAATACAGTTCTATCAAATAAACTCTCAGATTGCATGAAGTGAAGTGCTTACCTCTTATAATGGCATTGTGTTTTTAACCTCGAAGAAATGAACCACAGAGGATACATGCAAGGTGTTTAGATTTGTCATTGCAGATTTTCATATATAATGGTTGCATATCACCATTTACCACTTTATCACCAAAAGTATTTTCTTGTTGTTGTTTTCTTTATTCTTGCACAATAAAAATGGTTGATAAATATATCCAGTTATTAATACTGTGCCTGCTGAATAACATTTTATCTGCTAAGTTTGTGAAGAATTTTGCCTAAGTGGGAGACCAAATACAGTAAAAAGTACTTTAAAAAGTATTTTTAGTAGACTAAAAGTCTACTCTAAAAGTAAACTAAGTAACTGCAGTCCTTTAGTCTTAGCATGAAGCAAGAGCATAAAGGGAGACAAAAGCTCTTGATATTTCACAAACATGACCATCATCACTAACATACAGACAATCCTCCTCCTTTTGCAGGAATACAAAATAAACAAGCAGGTCTTAGAGACTTTTCGCCAGCACACAGGATACTGAGATAGACATTCGACAATGTTAATTCAGCAACATTCACTTGACCAAAATAAATTGCCTACTCCCCAAATTATCAGAACTTTAATCTGTATACAGAATTTATTGCTTTTCTTTTCAGACAAGTAAATAAGAGAGAGAAATCAAAGTCAGAACATTTTCTGCTCAACTTCAGGGAGACACAAATATGATTTTAATTAAATAGCAATTGATTTAAAAGATAATGTTTAGCATTCATAAATTACTAGGAAAAATAATGGCATATTCTGATCAGTGCAACTCTGTATATCTTAATTTAAAAATCTTGTCTCTGTACCTGAAATTATTGAACTTTTCTGTTCATAATAAAGTTGCCATTTACTGTACCTATAACTTTTTCTTAAGCATACTTTTTGCTAAAGAATGAAACCCATTGAAAAGAGCAAAGCTCACAAAGTACTGAAGACAATGTGGAACTTTTTCTTGGGTTTCATAATTAAGGTGTCTGGTTAATGGCATTTCCTTACTGAAGAAACAAGTAAAAATTGATTGGGATACGAAAAGTGTGGAATAAAATTTAGTTTAAATGGCTTGTTTTCTAGTCCTTGTAACGATTTAACATGGTTGTAATATTGTTATTTTTATTCTTCCTAATAACTAAACCACTCACTTGAAAATGTGAAAGATCATGAAGGACTTTTAGCTTAAGGTGTCTGTTAGTCGATCAGTTTTGCTTTACTAGGTAAAAAACATTCTCAGTTAAAAAGAAGTTTTCTTCTATGTTATAAACACCTCTTGAGAAAGCAAAGTCGTCACTACAATTACATTTGACCTTTGCTTCTTGAATTCCAGGGAAAATAATCACAATTCATAGAGTTAATTAAAAATACACAATGCTGCAGAAAAATGAAAACTGTTTGAAAATAAAGAGAGAAAATTTTATTCAGTAAGTAAAGCTCCAGGAGCAGCTATTTCTTAAATGATTAGAAAAAAATTAAATATCCCTGCTGTTATAATTATAGTAGTAATTATTATTCTGCAATTTTCCAAATTTTTCTCTTGAATGCCATGGTATAAGCCTTCTGTAAAAATCACATCTGTTGATAAATTAGATGTTCCATAGACTGGCCTGAAGTGGAAGTCGATATTTTCGAAATATGATCTTGAAGTGCTTGTGAACATACGTATATAGATAAACAGTTTGTCCATGCCCACCTTGAAATGTAACCGTTAGGTCTAATGTAGACCCCGATGTAATGAAACACTAAACCGTTTGCTTTCTCTTACAAGATTTAAAAATATATTAATATGAATTATCTATCTGCCCATTTGGGAAGGCTCCTAATTCTTTTATAATGTTATTATAAACAATGAATCCTAAACTAACAGACACAAGAGCTACAGCCAGAGGGCTCAGTCGGGACTGGGATCTTGATAATAGCATTCACTAGATAAACCAGAGACAGTGCCTGTCAAGGAAATTTATAACTGCATATTGTGTGCATTATATCAAAGTGCAGCATACTCATAGGGCTTTAATGAGGAAGTAAACAACAGTGAGGGTCAGATCAGGAGGATGTAACATTCTGCTCTCTAGAGGGAAAATAATGGTTGAATTAAATCCTCTATTTGGTAGCAGTGCCACATGAAGGGACATATTTTACTCTTTAGACATATAAGCTGTTCTGGAAAACCATTTCACAGCTTATTGTCACAGAGGTCTTCTATTGATCACAGCAAAAACAACATTGTGATTGATCCTCCTTGCCTGTAGTATTTCCAATATCCTCATAAACTAAAAGTCTAGGTACCTTTTATGTTGAAGTTAATGGGATGGTATGCTTGAGCCTAGGTTACTCAATATCTGTACAGTTTAATAGAACAGAGTCCAACCTCTTTATGTTTACTGGTTTTACTGTAAAGGATCAGCAGACTACTTAACTAGTATTGCACATAAAAATATTGCTTACTAATGCTCGTTAGATAAACCTATCACAATATATATACATCTCCACTGAATCATACTGATTTTATAAGTTTTTCCATCCTGGCCTTAGGAGTACGGTAGCCGTCATATTTATCACCTCAGTATTCAATGCCATCTTCTGTCATTTCACATCTTGCCTCCTTTTCTATCAGGCTGTGCTCCAGGTCCTGTGTTTACGCTTGCCCTTGAGCTTCGCTGTGATAACTGGGAGGCCATTATTCCTCTTAAGAGTTCAGCTCTCCTGTTGAGACATGTTCTCTGCAAACATACCATCTTTTCTCTAAATAAAAGAAGTCTTTGCCTGACGGAACTTATCCCATTAGCATGTAATCAAACCAGAAAGGGAAATTTAGAGAGGGGAAAAAAAAAAAGTATACTATGCAGTTAGCACTAAAGCAAATTTGCTCTTAGACATCTTGTGAAATTTGCAGTTCGTTCTCTGACCTGATGTACATACACACACTTCTTTCTGTTCCCATGAACCATTCTAGAGAGACACGAACTGCCTTTAGGTGTGCCACATCAAATGTTTCTAGAAGATAAGAAAAACCATCTCCATCAACAGTGTAAGGCTAACCTCTTTGTCAGGATCTCCACATTTTATGATACTTTGGGCAGCAAAACTGAGAAAATGAACTGCACATTGCAAAGCCACCATTTGTTAAGTCAAAGGAAGGAATATAAAAAATGGAAGAAAAAAACAGCTAACATTCCCCAACATAACGGATGAAGTGGACACAACATGAATTAGTTATTCCAGTAGCATTACCTAGAATTGGTTCTGAAGGGAAGACAATGCATTTGTGTATATGTTGCTGATGCCCCTCTCATTGTGTGTACTGTGCTCATGTATCTACCTGCATTAGTGCACCCTCAAAACATCAAAAAGCAGTACAAACACAAACAGTAGGTACAGCTCAGCCTTGATTGTAATAGGAAGGAGCAAGGCAGCCATAACTTCATTTAAGTTATGTGAAATTATATATGGCTTCAGTATCTACCATCTAACCAGTGAATGAGAGGCTCTTTAATTGCTTTCACTCTGTCCCTCAAAAATCCACCCCTGTACGTACACATCGAACAATGACAGTATAGATAATGAAACTAAAGAAAGCAAAGATGAGCTGTGCAGAGATAAAGAACACTGAAGTCAATATGGAGCAGAATTATCTGCAGTTTTACCATAAGTTAATGCCTTTTACTGAATGAAAGACTCCCTGTAATTTGAGGACTGTTATTCCAACAATATAACAACTCTTGAAGAAGTTACAGAAATGACAGGAATTAATTTTGCCCTGAAGCAAACTCCTTCACTTTCAAAATTTAAATCCAGAGGTGAAAAAAACACGGTTCTCCTCAGCACTAGCTCAATTTGTTTGTTCATTTATTTTACCGCTTCATTTATTTTTTTCCGTAAAATCTTGTTTCGTCTAAACCTTGCAATTTTTAAATAAAATTGAAACAATGTCCCAACCTGTTTTTCACAAACTAGGTATGACGAAGGCCCCAAATATTCCTGTTAACCAAGAATAAACTCTCAGAATTGGCAAACAGTCTTCATTACTAGTTTAATTTGCAGAAAAAGACAGCTGTAACAACTCACCCAAATATTCGTTGGCCCTCATGAACTTTTCGGGGAAGGTATTATGTAACTTTTCAGTTTTTCTTGTACCTTGTACAATGGAAACAGCAGACCCTTCACCAAGCACAAACTACAATTCTCAGGAAAGAGGGTTGTCCCCAGTCCCCACTGTTTGCAAGGATGGACAGATGGACAGTCATAAAGGATAAAGAATATCTACATGCAAAGAATGCACTCTTGAGCAGCAATAGACAATGCTAAATGTGCATATATTATTGCTAAAATGGCTGGAAAAATGGCTGTAGAACTGACTAACTTCAGGTCAGAAAACAATCCCTTTGATGTAACTTCATTGTTGGAAAAAAAAAACAGTATTTGGAATTTAGAATGAACTTAAAATATGTATACTTTATCCACAATTAAGCAAACTTTTCCAACCGGTGTACAGAAAGAAATCTTTCTGTGAACATTCAGTTAAATTCCTGATTTTTTTTTTCTGTTTGACTATTTTGTATGCATACTTGGAAAGTGAATCTTCAACTAATAATTTTGTTTATATTTTAAACTTGATTCTGAAAGCAACATCCATTTCTAGAAAAAAAAAGTAGACAAACTTGTTGACCTACAAGACCAATCCAGTTCACTCAACAAATTCTGAGCAGAGTCTTTGCTCATAACGAGCTGCATGCATACAAATAATCTGCATATTAAGTGTTATTTAGAGTAGAACTTTAAATAAATGCAAGGAAATTTTAAGTTCTATATAAATCAGCCTACAAGGAATAAAATATTTATGAAATGCTTCTCTCTAATAATTCACTGGTTTATTTATTTTTTTTTTATTAGTCATTACCCATATTTTTCCCAGACTTTAATCTGATACCATACCTCTGACAACCAGATTCATAGCAAAATGTTGCTGCAGACATGCCTTTTAAACTCACCTGATTATTAGTTCCACATGTCAGTTCCTTTCTGGAGACTCAAGGAAGCCTCTCCATCTCCTACATGCTTCACTGAAGAGTGTGACAGAGCTGTGGTGCTGGAAAGGAGACAGATGGATACAATTTTATTCAGATCTGAAAAACTATGTAGGACTTGCAATAGAGCTCCAATGCACAACTGAGAAGACATGCTTAAAGAAGCCATTTTAACAGTAAATGCAAGTCACTCTTCTAATGTAACTGCTTCAACATTAAACAGCTTTGCCTCATCAGAGAATTAATGATTTTTATGACCCTCTAGATTCTGCAGTAGCTTTCATTTCTGCATTTATTGTCTTTTACAAATACTTGTTTTTAATAACACTGGAATATAACATATATATATAACACTGGAATATAAGAAATATTTAATAGAGAACCAATGTATGAGGTGCTATAAATAAAGACTATAGTGGATTTTTTTTTTTCTTTCACTGAGCAAATATCAAGGAAAAAAATCATCTCTCTTCTATGTTCTAACAGGGTAAATCTAATATAACTTCTGATCTGCACAAGTGCAGCTGCAAAGTCTAGGTCCCTCTCTGCTACTTCATAACGTGGACTGTGACTCTTAATTAACAGATTTGGACTTGAGCTAAGGAATATCAATTTATACAAATTTTGTCTGAGAAAGGACTCTCCTGCATTAATAAATTCATATAGCACAGATTAACTAGGCTGCGAAATATTTTAAAATGGTTGAAGGTAGTCATTAACACAAACTGCTTGTCTAGGATCAGGCCACTTTGCAATTCCCTTCTACCTTCAAATGTAAACAAGATTCAGTTTTCCAACTTTGTACAATTTTTTGACTTTCTGTGTTTTTGTTTTGTTTCCACACGCATTAAAATACTGTATTTTTCATGCTGTGAATATAAATATACTCAGGACAGCTGCAAAACATTGCAAAGAATTACTGTCTTAAAGCAGGCACTGATTTCAAGCAGACGGAACACTCATTATTCCATCTAACAACCAGCAGAGCTAAGGGTCAGGGAAAAAAAATGCCTAGATAAAGATTCCAAATGCATTACTTTATTTCAGCATCCCACTTTAGTGGGAAAATAAAATGAATAAAATGTAGGTCCATCTACATCAGAAAGCATACATAGAGACAATATATAGGGAAAATGAATTCAATAAACAATGTGAGAAATGTATATTTTTGCCATCTTAACTTAGATAAGTTTATTTGGCATGCAAAAGGTAACACAGCTTTCACTAAGATGCCAAGTTGCAGCATATGCTTTGCTGGCAACCAGTGGAATACATCCAGTGTATGGACTGGCTTTTCCTCCCCTTCATTTTAGTCAGTCCCACAAAGACAAAAAAAATACAGTCTGTTGGGCCAAATGATACTTGTCTTCTTGCCATTGAACAATAAAAAAATTTCATTCACAGAAATAACATTTGGGTGACTGCCTAATATAGATTGCCCTTTCCTGGATACACTTTCATGAAACCATACAAAAAAAGCTCTGGGTCATCTATCAAGACTGTTCCCTGTTGAGTCTTGCAAGACTAGACAATACTGGAGATGCTAAAAGAAAGCAAAGACTGAAAGACCCCTACACTCACAATTGCCTTCGCAACCATAACCTTACTCATGTCTGAGTAGGTCTTATGCTCTTGCTTCCATTGCAGCTTCTAAGAGGTCCAGAAAACACAAAAATGTAAATTGCTTTTGCTCCAGCCAAGGAAATCTGTCAGCGTTTTCTCTCAGAAAAAGCTGGAACAGGGGTGGCAAAAGAACAACTTGATATTTTTTAAATGAAAGGCCTCTCTTCAAAACTATCATAGTATTTTGCTTAAGCTATTTCCAGAAAGCATTTTTGAATTTTAGCCTGAAATAGAATTTCACTTAAGAAATATTGGAAAAGGTCAAATAAATAAATAAATAAATAAAATTATTTCTAGGTCAAATTCCATAAATCTGAAGTGATACGTTATAGATTATTTGTTAAATTTTTCTGTTCCAAACATCCAAACACTTCCATTTAACCACCCACCCCACCCCCTAATCAATTTTTTCACTCAGCTCTATTTCCAAGGCAATTTCCTAGAGGTCAAGTCAGACATACATAGAATATACATCATTTTAATCTGAGCAACAAACTATAAGACATGAAACAGCTAGTGGAGATAGTAATTTCTCTCTACAATTGACCTTTCAGTCCTCCTTCTATTTCATATTTCTGTTTAATCACATAGCTAAGATTATCCCAACTCAGCTACTCTCTAGCTATTTTACAATTTTTTATCAGATTTTTACAATAGTTCCTTTCAAATCAAGCCTGACAAAGTTCAATTTCATTAAAAAAATCCTTGAATTTTTCATCAGATTTGAAAATAACAAGATCCCACCATGTTCAGAGGTCCTTTGCTATTCTATAATCACTTTTAAATTAGTCTAGTTATAATTTCAAAAACAACATAGAAATGTAAGAAATTAAATGGATCACTGCTGAGATGGCCATTATTTCTCCATAAATACAATAAAGGAGCGATTGTTGTTATAAACATGTTTTAAAAAATCCATTCAAAATAAAATTTGAAGCATTTTTGCTCCTATTAAGAGAAACCTTTTTGCCCCCATTATGAAGCATTTTCACAATTCACGTGGGAGGAGACACAATCCAAGAACAGCTTAACTTTACCCCCAAAAAGTTGACTAACACACTTTTTTTCTATCGTCCATCAGAAATTTTGTGTGTGAACAGCTGTGATCATAAATAGAAGACTGAGACTTAGAGAGCCTATAATAACAAATTTTGTAAATTTATTAAGAATTGATTACCATTGATTAAAGTGGTACCTTACACTAAACACAACATTGTATAATCACAGGTGCAGTTTTATAACTTTTCATAGACATAATTACACAACTTGATTTCATCATTTTGTCCTCAGTCAGGAGGTAAAAATATCTTTTTATGAAGGCAGAAGATCAAATTCAGGTTTTGCTGTGTAAAGATGAAGAAGAAATAATCAAGAAATACGTTAGCTGCTTTGCCTCTGGATTTTCCTTACCCTTCCACCTGTACAATTTGTACCACGGTATGAGATTTTATCAGTATTTGTCCCCTGTATTTCAAGACTGTCCATTGTGCCAGTATCCTCATTAAAAAATAATAAGTTATTAATAACTTATTTTATTATACTAAGTCTTTTCTTTACCCAACAGACTTGAACATACAAACTAGAAATGATCTGGTATCATGCAATCCCCCTGGGTGAACTGGCAGCAATTCATGGATCTGTGGTAGGAACGTAGTGCCCAGATATATTGAATATTACTTTATCTGTTAGACATCCTGCCCTGGGCTGTAATTAAGAAACCTAGTTCCTGGTTCCAACTCAAGACAAGATATGTTCATACATCAAGAAATCCTCTCTGTGTATTAAAAGGCTAGTCACAAGATTATTTTGAAGTTTGATAATCTCTTATTAGGAAAAATAACCTAAAAACCATCAGAAAATAGTTGTTTGGTACTACTGTTCTCTTTCCAGAAAATCATGTTTTCATTGAAACAGACCAGCAAAGTGACCAACTTGAAATCCCAATGGTCGAAAACTTCTTGCAAGTGATGAAAAGCAGTTATTTTCTACAGAAAATAAGTGTTTTCCCATTAAGTATTTACCATTCAAAGCTCAAATACCTTTCAAAACACTTCAGTGGGATAATTTAGCTACCACTGTTGTGAATGTTTTTTTTTTTTTTCAGATGCAAATGTAGGTTTACATCATCGAGAGAAGATAGCCAGCTTTGTGTCCACAAGTGACCCACAGGAGGACTTGTCCGTAACTTCTGAGTCTGGAAATGGAAAATGTATTCCCAAATGCTTCACTAGCCCACAGTATGGTAAAGTATTTAACCTGAAGTCCACACCATAAATAATTGCCCTTTTAAACTGCTAGCTTTAAACTAACAAGTCTTCACTTATAACCCTGGTAGTTTACTATGTCAGGTGTCTTATTTTTGCATTAACTTTCATGTTTTTCCAGTATATACCATGAACAAGTTTGTTTAACATTTTTGAGGGAGAAAAATCTGAGTTGAAGAGTCGTCGTTCCGAGTTACTGAGTTACAGGATGAGCAAAGAGCTGCCACACACATCGCTGTCCTCCGCGCAGGAGGCCTGCCATATATCACATCTCAGTTGTTTAAAAGAGGCATTTTGACTCTGCAGCCAAGTCATCTTGTTTGTAGTTATATCTACATAAAGGTCTGAAAAAGTCTTAGGAGC